>NW_010261504.1:0-521 GCF_000690775.1 Eurypyga helias
AAGGTGACTCAGGAGCCAGGCATCCATCCCGGCCTCGAACGCCCTCCGAGCCCGCTGCTGGAGCACACCCACGGGTCCCAGACCTCGCCAGCCCCCACGCTTGGGGACAGCGGGAACAGTCTGCTTGGAGGCTGGCCCAGCCTGGCGATCAGTGACCCCAGTGCTCGGAGAGCAGGCATTCACCAAAACAGCAGGATTCCACCCCAAACTCCTTCCCCACGGCCTGGCCCATCCGTAAGTCTTGTGCAGGGCCCTTTGGCCTGTGGGGCAGGCGCTCCAGGATCCCTGTGGAGCATGGCCAGGCAGCCTGGGGGAGGCTGTTTGGGGAGGGAAGAAAAGCAAAGTCCGTTCCTCTTCAGGAGGCTCCCACATCCGCAGCCCTGTGCCCCTCCGGTTGTGCCCCGGCACCGCCTCAGGGGTCCATGCGGCCACAGGACACCGGGTGGGCAGTGCCACACGCCTGTTTGGCCACGGCTGTCCTGGCACCTTCGAGGCCACAGGGCGAGGGGCTGCGTGTCTGG
>NW_010261504.1:558-941 GCF_000690775.1 Eurypyga helias
CCCTCCGGGCCCACGGGGCGGGGGCCTGCGTGTCTGGCCCCACGCCCCGAGCGGATACAGCTGTGATAAGGCAGGGAAGGGCACCGGAGCTGCCCGGGCTGGGCCACCGTGCCACTGGCTACTACAAATATTAGCTTTGGCCCCACGCAGGATGTGGGCTCCCAGGAAGGTTTCTCCCCATGGCAGCTGGCTCCCACCTCTTCCACATGTGCCAGGGCTCTGGGGCTGCACAGCCCCAGCTCGCTGGTGAGCCCAGAGCTGCACTGCCCCAAACCTGAGTCTCCCCTGGTGCTCGCTACAGCATCCCCGAGACACACGGCTGAAAGCAGCAGTTTAGGTACAGAAGGACAGTGTCCTGTCCCGGGGACAGCGCAGGGCACAGC
>NW_010261504.1:1170-1789 GCF_000690775.1 Eurypyga helias
CCCGAGACACGCGGCTGAAAGCAGCAGTTTAGGTACAGAAGGACAGTGTCCCATCCGAGGGACAGTGCAGGGCACAGCCAGGCTGGCACGGGACAGCGTCCCATCCCAAGGACAGCGCAGGGCACAGCCAGGCTGGCACGGGACAACGCAGGGCACGGGACAGTGTCCCGTCCGAGGGACATCACAAGGCACAGCTAGGCTGGCATAGGACAGCGCAGGGCACGGGACAGTGTCCCATCCCGGGGACAGCGCAGGGCACAGCCAGGCTGGCACGGGACAGTGTCCCATCTGAGGGACAGCGCAGGGCACAGCCAGGCTGGCGTGGCACAGCGTGGCATCTCCACAGCTCCTGGCCCTGCCAGGCCTTGCCATCTCCCTCAGCCATCCCCGGCATCTCGCAGGGCACTGCCGCAGCATGGAGGGGCTTTGGGCGCTCGGTGTCCTGCTGCTCTCCTGCCTGCTGCTGCCCTTCCCGGCGGGGAGCCAGACCAGCCCCAGCCCCGAGCGGCATTCGCAGACGGACCCCGAGGAGGCACCGTCCCAGCACCACGCTGCCAGGTGAGGGGACCCCAGGGCCGGGGCGTTTCACAGTGGGGGACAGGGCAGCCCCTGGCACTGC
>NW_010261505.1:0-309 GCF_000690775.1 Eurypyga helias
TTTCATTCCCTAGCATGGCATGCTCAGTGCATTATTGGAGTGGGCTGTGGGGCTAGAGATCGCTTGTGAGCTTGCTCAGCTGTTAGTTCGCTTGTTTGCTTGCTTGCTAGCTGGCTTGTTCGTTAGTGAGTTGGTGGGTCTGTTGGCTTTTCCGGTCGTTCTGTCTCTCGTTGGTGCTCCCTTGAAATCTGATGTGATCGATCTCACCCTCGAGCTCTTGCACTCCCTGGCTCTCCATGTAGCATCCAGCTACATGGGATCTGGCTTTGCTTAGTTCCATGGGTGGTGAGCAATGGTATCATAAGCTTT
>NW_010261505.1:521-812 GCF_000690775.1 Eurypyga helias
CTACAGACGGGAACCCCAGCAATGGGGTGCATACTCCTCCTCCACACCAGAGAAACTGAGAGTCCTCCTTAGATATCCCATATCCTACCAGACTCTGACAGCTTCTTGAGACACTTCTGATGTCAGTAAATTGCTCTGCATCCAGACACTTACCACACTGAGGTCTGTGAAGATCCCAGCTTCCCCAGTGAGCTCTCAGTATCCTCCCACCCCTCGCTACCTTTAAACCCTCTCCCCTCTCACCTCAGTGGCTGCACACAGAGCTGCCAGCCCTTCTGTGCTTCGCTGCTC
>NW_010261506.1:0-4293 GCF_000690775.1 Eurypyga helias
GTTCTCGGTGCTGCTTGTCGCATCTCTGTCCCTCTGCGGCAGATGGCGGGGGCTGGCCGGCCACTTCTGAGGGGGGAAGAAGTTGGGGTAAGAGCCTGGAGTGTGACAGTCCGGGGATCCCGTGAGCACAATTAATGTGATTTGCTCTATCACAGGCCTGGGACAGGGGTGCACAGGGGGTGCAGGCACAGCGCCCTGTTTGGGGCAGGGGCTGGCTGCGGGCCTGGCAACACCAGATCCAAGGCCTCCTGCCCATCACCTGGGACCACTGGGCCTGATCCTGGCTCTGGTGGGCTCTGCTCCTCACTCCCTTCCAGCTGCTCACAGCTGGAGCCATACGAAACCCCATGAGCCTGTGGAAAGGCAACTGTAGGTGTCATGAGTAAATGCAGTAGCAGCCAGCTGTAGGGAAAAGATGTTTTCACCTTGGATCAAGAAGCGTGGCTGTGATACATAACGGTACCGAGGAGGAAGCTCTAGCAATTGGAAACTTTCAGTATTAAAATTGATCCCTTCCTTTCAGAGGGAGGACTTACTTCTGCTGCTATCAATAAGTAATAGTCCTGCAGCTGCAGGAAGAGTGTGTTTAACTTGAGGATGGAGCAAGAGCTGGAGAGGAAAAATCTAATTTCATAATAATGAATAATGACTTGGCCAGTGTTCAGGGGAAGCTGGCGACAGGGTTCCAAGGTGAGCTGGTCAGCAGGGGCTGGAGGGACACGTATGAAGAAGGAAAAGGGACAGAAGACTGACCAGATGCTGCCTCTGCAATTGGAAGATGGCTAATTCCACGCTAAGCTAATTGCAAAGGGTTTGCATGCAAAGTATGTGACTCTCTTGTCCTTTGAATGAAACGATCTCAATTTCCTGACAAAAGGGGTTTAACTGTACAGTATAACGTACTGTCCTAAGCTAACAATTCCAGCCCACATCTCAGGGTACTCTCACAAATTCCTGTGTGAATATGTGAATAGCTGTTCTTTGAATGCATTCAAACATTTAATGGTCCCGTACATGGCTGGAACACATGCACCGTTGTACTGGGATGGTGCAGGGCCAACTGAAAACAGCAAGTACAGCTTAGGCGCTGATTGAGCTTTTCTTAAAAAATATGAGTCCACCGAGGAGGTAAGTGATCAACTCGAGCACTGAAAATCCTGCAGCCTTGTGACTTAGTGTTGTCATGGCCGGCTGGGGCAGAAATGTATCTAGGACCAAAAAGTAGACTACTCAGGAGCGTTTGCATCAGTATTATTGGTGTCTCTTTCTTGTTTTCTGTAAGTATTCTGGTAAAGATATTAGTTGCCAAAAGTGCCCAAAACCCAGATGTGTTGACTGTTCTACATAGTAATAGTAGCAGTAGCAAGAGTAATAGTAGTAGTAACAGTAATAAGTCCCATTATCAACTTCTGTGCTGAAAAACCTGATTATGAAAACCCTGGTCAAATCTGCCAGGGGAGAAAGCAGAGATGACTCTTCTCCTCGTCTCACTCCTTAGACAAACTGCTACCCTCCACGTATTTGGTGCAGGTACTGAGTTTATATGATTTGTCCCCATGTATAAGACTGGACAGTCCCCCATGGAAGTGGTATTGCTCATTCCCTGCCTGACGGATGGGACAGACAAGGTTTGGGTATCTGGGGAATGTACCGCCATCGAGGAGGAGTTGTGGGAGGGTGGAAATGCGCGGGGTGGCCGTGTTTGTGGTTCCCCACCTGAGTGGTTCCAACACAGCCTGGTTTTTAGGCGACAGATGTCCGGCACCCTTGGAAAAATCTGCAGGCACCTCAGACTCTGCATCCCAAATCCTCGGTGGAGGCTGGGAAGGCTGCCCAGCAGACCTTGGCAGTAGGGAACTTGTATTCTTCCTCTCAGAGACGAGAAGCAGGAAAACCCTGTGGTGCTGCCTGAGAGAACTTGTCCTGGGGTGCAATTAACAGCTCCCTTTCCATGGGAAGGACGAGCTTATCAAGTGCCATTAAAGCTACCCGTAAATCACTGCCAGCTCTGTCCCTGCCCTGGAAAGAAAGATGGCTTATGCTTCGGGAAACTGGATTCAAGCCTTGCTTCACCACTGCATGACTCCAGTTTGAACTGGTGGAGGGTTGCTGATGCAAAACTGGACCAGTGTGTGCTAGTGGCAAAGCAGGCCCTTGAAGGAAAAGACTTAATTTGAATATTTTGGACCAAGCGATACAGTGACTACAAACAATGTGTGCTGGGTTGGGCCTGCCACGGGGTAATTTATGAATCCTTTGTGTTGGCGTAGTTATCAGGAGGTTCATTGCATGAATATATTTTTTTCATTTCAGTGTGAGGATGTCTGGAAAAAGTCAGGAAAATAATGGTTCAAGACAGGAACCCGTAGCCAGCTCCGAGTCCAGGGACGGGGCTGGGACAGACAAAACCGCCAGCCCAAAGCCCCTCATCACGCAGCCATCTTCCGTTTCCCAATTCGCTTCTGTCCTGCCTCTTTTTCCCCTCATTTTCTCTCCATTGTGTCCTACTGTGAGCACTTGTTGTCACTTACAAACTCTCGTTGGGGTTCCATGAACTTTTTTCCGCCTCCTTTAGTGTGTTCCAGGCTGGATTCCCCGGGCCGTGCCTGGCAGCAGGGTGTTGCTTCCGAGGGGATTTCCTTCCGCGACTTCGCCGGCCTTTTCATCTCTGCCGAAACTGACCCTTATGTGTCGCTTTGCTGTGTTTCTCATATATGTTTTTTTTTATTTGTTTGGGTTTCGATCGCAGATTTACAAACACCCTTTGCAGCTTGAGCTTTATAGCGTGTTCCCGCGCGTTCTGTGCGTGTATTTTCCTGGGGATATGGATTTTCCCGAACGGTTTTGGCAGCTTGGGGCTGGCAGGATGTGGTGGCAGCTGGGGGCTGTGGCCGGATGCTGGGGGGAGGGAAGAGGGGCAGCACCAGGGGGGCTCCTGATGCCAAATCCTGCTCCTCCATACCCAGCGCGGGACAATGCGAGCGCTGAGCACTTCAAAGGCACCTGGAACAGCATTTTGAGACCGTGTTTACTTACACACTCACCCCTGTTTGCAGAGCTTATCTTTTTTTCTCACGTGGGTCACTCCGTACTGTTCCCTGTGCCCAGGACCTGCTCTGGACTTGGCGCAAGGGGAGGAGGATGACGCTGAGATCTGGGCTGGGGTGGGTGAGCTTTTGGCCTAAGAGGAATAGCTTTGAAGCGAATGTATCGGAAACACCCTCTTCCCAAAGGGCTTAGCTCTCCCGGGCACACACCCAGGTGCCTTTGGGTGTTTCAAGCCGGCTGTGCTCGGCTGGGAGGCAGCGGGGCAGGGGTGGGGAGGAAAGGTGTGCAGGGGTGTCCTCGTCTGGAGCCCACCTGGAGGCCTGGAAATCCCCATCCCTGCGGGCCAGCTGGCCCTCTCCCAGGCTTGGCAGGGTGGTTTTCCAGCCCTGCAGAGTGCCGTCAGCTGGCACCCCTAGGGCAGAGGGGCCGCGGGCTCTGCAAGGTTTGGGGGATCTCCAGGGGCACCCTGGATGCTCCAGGAGCACCTTGCTGCAAAATGCTTCTGGTGAAGAAGCTTATATTCCTTTTTCTTTAAAAACAACACTTCCCTGATGTGCAGCTGCAGGCCTGGGCTGTGTTTTTTTTTCCTTTTTAAGCAGCAGATCTGCCAGCAGCTCAGAGGCAGATCCTGACGCACCAACTGCCGCCTGGGCAGCATCTGGCATCTTCCCTTCCCCAACTCCCCGGCAGCAGGAGCGTGCAGAGCTGCCCACGGCATCTCCCAGCGTCAGAGGACAACGGGTGATGCCAGGGTGGCCCCGGGTGCTGGCAGTCCTTGGTCCCTGCCTGCCTGCAGGCACCACGTGTGTGCAAAGCTCAGGTATTTTATTGTTTATGACCACATATAGCTATAGACGCTGTGTATCTCGTGTGTATGTAAACTTAGAACGGCACGGAGTGGTGGTATATGTAATACCGAGCATGTTCTCTGTATGAATAGTACACGTAGTTATGAAGGTGTACCATATATATCTGCATCTATACTGAGCGTGGGTGACTAAGGGTGATATACACGGGTGTGTATGTATCGGTATAGCATATATCCAGTACGTAAGTATAGTAGTGTAGCTACTACACATAGTGTGCCTACATGCCCATCTATACAGACGATACTGAATATCGTGTGTACCAACACGTATCTATATAGTACACACTTAGGGTACCGGTACATCTGGCGTGTGTGGGTCGTACCCGGGGGGTGTACGCAGCTGTTGTCCGTAGGTAGGGGCAGGGCACAGAGCAGCA
>NW_010261507.1:0-16644 GCF_000690775.1 Eurypyga helias
CCCCGCAGCAGAAACCACCCCCCCGGCAGCAGCGAGAGCAAGAAAACCTCCTTCCCCTTCCTCCCGCACAACTCGCTGTCCCCTCCCTTCCCACTTCGCGAACGCTGATTTCTGAGATGAAAATCTTCCTCTTCGGACAGCCAGGACTCGTATGAAGGACACGCAAATTTGGGATCATAAATAAGGAGCGAGTCTGGCGAGCTCAGAAACCCAGCCCAAAAGGAGCAGCATCAAGAATCCACCCTTCTCCTGCACAACTCACTCCCCACCCAACACACACAGAATACTAATTTCCTGAGATAAGATCTTACCCCTCTAAACAACCGCACACGCGCATGCACACACACACACAGAGTGTATATTATTACTAAATATAATAGGTTAAACCCAGCAGCACGGGAAAAAGCCTCTTCTGTAACTCACTCCCCCTTTTACACCCTCCTGAATGCTGAGATCCTGAGGTAGATTTTTCCCTTACCCACAGCAAAGACTCTTTTTGAACAGGACACAAAATATATATTAGATTATAGAGATGTATTAAATTATTCCAGATTTAAATCTATTTTTTGCTGCCAAGGGGTCGGGGGACCAGACGTCATTGTATTTTTTTTTTTCTTTCTTCCCTTTTAACTCATTTATGGGCGAGTCAAGGCTGCTTAGGAGGAAGAAAACAGGATAGTTGGAATCTCTTTATCCTTATTCGCCAGAAGCTTTTTCTCTCATTGCTGTGCATTTCCTTTAGAAAAAGGAAACCTCTTATTTTGTGAACCAAAGATTTATTTTTCCCTTCCTCCTGGCCAAAGGAAGGAAGCGGACACAAATTGACACATTTAAATAGTTGAAGAGATCTATCTTTTGCAAAAAAAAAAAACATCTTTATCCAAATCTCAAATAAATAGCGTGGAGGGAGAAACTGGAATATCTAGCTAAAAGCAAGATACTTAATAATCTCGCCTCGGAAGAGGACGAGGTAAACACTAAACATCAACTTGTTCTTACAGGGAGGATTCAAACCCTAAATATAATAAATGGGGGATTACGGGTTTGGAGTGTTAGTGCAAAACAACACTGGAAATAAGTCAGCTTTTCCAGTCAGATTTCATCCACATCTGCAACCTCCACACCATCATCAAAATGCAACCCCCAGCCCTGCTGCTTTTATAAATAATAACACAGCTGCCAATGGCAGTAGTGCTGGGTCAGCTTGGCTCTTTCCTGCTCCAGCTGCCCATAATATTCAGGATGAGATTCTGGGGTCAGAAAAATCTAAAACTCAGCAACAGGAAAAGCAAGAGTCCCTAGAAAAACAGCAGCTTTCCCCTGGTCAAAGTCAGGAAGCAGGCATGCTCTCTGAACCCGAGAAAGCTAAAACTGAAGAAAATCAGGGTGATAATTCTTCAGAGAATGGCAATGGAAAGGAGAAAATAAGAATAGAATCGCCGGTGTTAACAGGATTTGATTATCAAGAGGCTTCGGGGCTAGGTACTTCGACGCAGCCCTTGACATCCACTGCGTCTTCTCTGACTGGTTTTAGTAACTGGTCTGCAGCTATAGCTCCTTCTTCTTCTACAATAATCAATGAAGATGCAAGTTTTTTTCACCAGGGAGGGGTCCCTACTGCCTCGGCTAATAATGGTGCTCTGCTGTTTCAGAATTTTCCACATCACGTCAGCCCTGGTTTTGGTGGTAGCTTTTCCCCCCAAATTGGACCCCTCTCTCAACACCACCCTCATCACCCTCATTTTCAGCATCATCACAATCAGCATCAGCAACAGAGGAGGTCTCCTGCAAGTCCTCATCCACCTCCATTCACACATAGAAATGCTGCTTTTAATCAATTGCCTCATTTGGCTAATAATCTTAACAAGCCACCTTCTCCGTGGAGCAGCTACCAAAGTCCATCGCCTACGCCATCTTCATGGAGCCCCGGTGGCGGTGGATACGGTGGGTGGGGTGGGTCCCAAGGTCGAGACCACCGCCGGGGACTGAATGGAGGGATAACACCCTTGAACTCCATCTCGCCCTTAAAGAAGAATTTTGCAAGTAATCACATCCAGTTGCAGAAATACGCTCGACCCAGCTCAGCCTTTGCTCCAAAGTCGTGGATGGAAGACAGTTTGAACAGAGCTGACAACATTTTTCCTTTTCAGGTGAGCATACTCTGTTGTAGCCGTAAGAAAAATAACACGTGAGGGCATTAAAATGCCCGAGAAAGGGTCAGGTGTTTGAACAGTCCAGTCTGGTTGTCTCTCTGCTGTGCTTGCCACTAAACAAAAATCTATGGCTAACTGGAAATGTCATGGTGTGAATTATGCTCCGAGCTGTGTATTATGGGTTTTTTTTTTAACAGAGGTGATCATATAGATATCGGCTGCTCACCAGACATTGATATTAGCTGGTTGCCTTCAGTTTAATACTGACACACATTCAGAAATAGCCGATGAACAAATTGAGTTACAAGCAGTGAGTACTTCTACAAAAAGGAGTAAGGAAAAAAGTGCTGCTGGATGAAGTATGAAACATCTGAGGCCTTGTGGAGTATTCGGGAATGTACCACATCTGAGGAAAAGTATGAAGTGATTGTGTTTTATTTTACAGCATCATATGGACTTGTAATGCAACACAGTTTTTGTAGCGTTATTTGGAAACTGATTGGGTTTTTTTTACATGATGGCGATCAACGCAGTTTGCTTTCCTCGGTAATGGCAGCAGAATTTGGTTACGGGCCATTAAATCATCACCAAAAATAGATCTGGATGAGTGTCAGTGCTCTCCTATATTTTAATATGGTCTTATCCTGGCAGGAGGCAGGTTGTCTGGCAGTTCCACCTCTCCTTCTAGCCTGACTCCTTATGAATTTGAAAAGGACTGTATAGCTGAACCTAATCTGCAGTAAAAACTAAACCAGAAGTCCCCTTCATCTGACTGCTAGTTAATCCTAGCTTGTGTGTGTGCCGTTTGTCAACTCCTTTAGGGTGAATCCCAAAACCCAAGAGTTCTTTTATGTTTAGAGAGTTGGTTTTCAACATCTTCAAATGAGGGCAAAAGTAAAAATTTCAAGGTGCTTGCAGCCCTCTTAGCCAAGCTGCAAGAACCGGGGTGACCTACTTAAAATAATTTGAAAGATCTGTAGATAAAAAACATGTAATATGTGTTGTGTTATAAACCACCCTAAAGAAATACATTGAATAATGGCCTCGTGGATTCAGACGTAGGAACGGTTCCGTTCTTCGTGAACTCTGGTGTGTTTGGTTTGCAGGGCCTGCCTGTGCAGCCTCCTGACGGAGCTGCTGCTGGTGACAACTTTCCATCAGAGACCCCGCTGCTAGCGCAGAGCTACTAGCTGGTTCAGTACCAGGTAGAGCCCTTGTAAATCTACAGTGCATAGTAATAATTGATTTTAATGTCAGGATTTGTAATGAATATAATGAACCTGTGTCCAGCACACCAGATTTATACACTGAAACCATTAGAAAAAGGGGCACAGCTGGAGTCGGTCTTTTTTTCAGCCTCACTGCAGCAAGGCTTGGCTCACGGTTTAATTCATTCTGCGCCCTGACACATAGCTGATGTTCAGAGCAACAGAACGAGATCAAGTGCGTTCTTGCTGCTGTGTGGAAGGCCCCAGTCCATACGCAGCGATAGAACCGTGCTTGGTTTGACACGAAGGAAATTTCAGGATATTGGCAAAGTCAAGGCTGACTTCTGGGTGGCGTTCCAAACACAAAATGTCAGACACACGTATTTTGATGACGGTAAAGAAATATTTTTTTGCGTAGCGTGGTGGTATCTGTTTACATAAACACTAAGATGAAGCTGTACATGTCAAGACCGAGTCTGACACTTCTTCATGCCAAGAAAAGGAGAGTGTTGGAGTGAAGTGCTTTCCAGTCTGTTGCTATCACTTCTGTGAAGAAAAGGGCAGGGCAGCAAAACAGGACTTCAGCACTGCAGCCCGAGAAAGATGCTGATTAATTTTGAAGCCATCTTGGGCAACTGCATTTTATAACTTTTTTTTTTTATTTGTTATAAAATCTTTAGCTGCTTTGGTCATTTGGTCGTGTGTGTGCTGAAAGCATACTGAAGCTTTGAATCGCTGGAAACAAATGATGTAAAATTCGATGTCTTTTTATTTTTGTTGATTATGCTGATTGTATGCCAGACTCGAAGCAGAAAAACGGGCTTTTGCTTATTGTGTATTTGTGTTCATGCACATAATATATATATGAACTACCCTTGATGATGCAGTCGTGTATTGGAGAAGGCCCTTTTGTTACGGGAATCTTCTTAGATTCCTATTTAGGAAATAATTGAAAGCTGTCTTTGCTGCGGCAACATAATGGAGTAATATGATACAACTCTCCCTTTCATTTAATATTTATGTTTTGCTGCTTAAATCATTAACAAGTGTTGCTAAATCTAGTGAAAATCAGTTTATCTGGAAGGCAAGATGTAAACCAGCTATTGCAAACGTTTGGGGATCACTTTTTTTTTCCCCCTCAAAGGTTGTCTCTAACAGCAAAGCCTGGGGAAATGCAGAAGTCTGTGTTTTGATGGAAATCTTAGGGTAACCAAGTGTAAGTGCTTGTTTCCTCTCCGGAGAGGACAACGTTGCATAATGTCCCTATAAGCCACTAGTGCGAACTACTGCTCACTTCAGATATTTCTGCCCATGGCCCTTAGGTGCTTGTGATGAAGTGGGCGTTCCACATGGCGCAGGGAAGTACTGTGGTGATGTTTGATAATCTTGCAATTTGATGATGGCTTGCTTGGTAAGAGCTGCATGCAAAACATTGTGCCTGCTGTTGTGTTTTTTTATTTGGAATTCTGTCTCAACAGTTCAGACGGAGCATGTCTGTAGGAACCTCTATTTGCAGAGGTGGAATTGGAAGCAGGGTCGGAGAAGACCTTTACCAAACCTGTTAATGAAATTAAGTTTTGATACTGTGCTTTAGCCACTGGGCAGGCTTCCCCCTTCAAAGATCTTTTGAAAAGAGAAAAGCCATTGTTCTTTGTGCCTTCATTTGAAAAGGAAATGGTCTCCAAATGAAAAAATGGTTCCTGAATTAAAAAAAAAAAAAAAAAAAATTGAGTCTTTTGGATATAACAGCCTTCCCTGAGAATTAATAAAGCAAAATGCTTTGACCGTGACTGTCGCATCTTACAAAGTTTCTGATTTTTTAAATAATTCCTTCTACTTCTCTCCCAGCAGCACTGACAGACGAAGTGCTCAGTAATTGTATTTCACTGCAGTGTTGCCCTCAAGATTGTTTTGGCTTTCCTTTTGCTGTGTACTTGCACTTCCTCATGAGAGTGGAACATCCTGCCTGTTACGCAATGCATAAATCTTGCTTTGATAGGCATTTCCAGGTTTCCAGATCTCATCTTCAAATGCGTGACGATGTTTTTTAAATTGGTCTTTGAAGGCACAAGCAAGTTAAGTAATACTGGTCAGCTTTCTGTAAAAATGCTTAAAAATAATGTATGTTTCTTCCCGGAATCAGGTTTGAAAATTACAGCCATTTCAAAGAATTTTGTACATGAGAGCAGTTCATTACATGCACTTGTTCAGAATGTTTTTTCCTTTCTTCTGCAGTGGCTAGTTTCCAGGTATATAACCCCTTCCAAATCCATTGAGGGTCTGTGCCAGAGAGACTTTCTCTTCCCCCAGGCAGATATGGAATGTTTGAGAAAGCACCTACGTGATTGCAGAATGTGTTTTAATTCTGAGCTCTGTGTCATGAGTTGTTTGCCCAGAGAAATGGGTTGATTTAATAAGTGAGTGAAACACATTCACAGGGAATTGGAATTAAAAAAGTAATTTCTTGAATGCGTTTGCCAGTCTTTCCTCTTGAAGGAATTCTGGAAATAAACTTCTTTACCATGTCTCTTAAAAACTTGCTCTTTGTTTTTGAGGAACTGTTCCGTAAATCGTGATGGCTGGTTGCATAAAATAAGGCTACTTGGTTTGCAGAAAGTTGTGCAGAATTTAATGTTTATTCTAGCAACATAATTATTCCGAGAATCTTCAAGCTATCATTTAAAAATAGAATAAATCCCTGAAGTTGGGTTTTTAGATGTGTGTTCACCCATTTTTCAATAGCTACACCGGCTGTGTGCTGATGAGGGTGTTGTGTGCTGTTCCCCACCGATCTGTGGAATTAGAAGCACTCTAATGTGGTGTGACATGCAGAAGTTAAGTACTGTGGAAGCTAACACTGTTCTTGTTTTATAAACTTAACTACTGACGTTAATGCTTCGGCTTTGGCCCTCCTGTGCGTTTTTGACCTCAGGGTTTCTTTTTAAAGAGAGCTTTTGTTAGAAGCTATTTGAATTATGTTTGTATTTTCCTCAGATTAAAAGGGGCACTCTTATTAAGCATTTTGCTTTGAAAATTGCATATTTAGCAGCCCAGCACAAGGAGTGAGAAGGCAAGATACTGAGGAAAATTATTTCTAGACTATACATTAAAAATATGTGGTTAAAATAGAATCAGACATGTTACTGGAAATTTTTATAAAGGTCTGTAATTTCTGACACTTAAGAAAAAAAAGAAAAAAATGTTTGACTAAACCAGAAGTGCTCCCTCCCAAAAAACTCCTATGTTATGCGTCACTTTTCCAGCTTTTTCTTATTGTTCCCTGGTGAAGCTACTAAAGATGATCAGGGCAGCACACAGCAACATCCTTTCAGGAAAAACCTGTTTATTCCAAGTCTTTAATTCACTGGATACTGGACTGGGAGCTGGAATACAGCATTTGCAGGGGGGTGGGAAGGAGGGGAAGTTCACCCAGAAGCATAAGTCCAAATTTGCTTTGCAATTAAGATACAAATGTGGCACTTTTATTTAGTACCTACAATATTCCCTCTCCCTACACCCTTTACTTCGCCTGAGACACAAGGCTTTTTAATCGTGGGAAACACGTACAAGGTTTCGGAAAGCTTTAGGCTTCCCATGCTATAATGAGGTTAGCCAACAAAGTTGTGAGTTTTCTAACTTTCAAGAGTATTCTGGTTTGACAAAGATTTAAGTATATAAAATAAGCCCCAGTTTTACAACTACACCTACTCCATAAATACTGCTTAATCACCTTGAGTAAAGTGCTTAATGCACCGGCATCCTTTGCATCATTATTGATGTCTTTGTCTTCAGAGAAATCATGTAAGGTTAGGCACAGCCTCAGCTACCAGCAAGTGCTCATACCTTGCCAGGCTTTTCTTTTTGTACAGTTTGTGTTTTTAGCACTGGGAGGCCCATCCTGGGAAGCTCGGAGTCAGAACTCTGGGTTCTGGAATCTTAATTGCTCAGGTGATGATACTGCTGTTTGTGCAGATTAAGTATAATGAATCTGCACCTTGATGGTTAAGTTAGATGTACATTTTTCTGATGTACAAGAGAATTTATGTATGGGATTTTAAAGTGCTAAGTATGATCTTCCTTTTTGGAATGTAAAGTCTTTGCAGTTAGAAAAACGTAGTAGTTCTGCTCTCTATGCTTTAACAGTGAGATTGCATTAGTGTGAGCACTGTATGTGCTTACAGATGATTTCTAGACAGTGGGACAATCAAAATAATTTCATTTTTCTGTAGACAGAGCTGGCCAATGTACCGTTCAAAGCTGTTGTAGGATATTTACCGTCTCGGCAGCTCTCTCTTAACCAGATCAGCTACCTGTCACCTCTTGCATATTATTGTGAAAACACACTGCTCAGTCAAAATTATGTTTAATGAATGTCTTTTGCAATGTTGGCTGACATTTTACACAGTCATGTTATTAAGACTGCAGGTTGGTTTCTTTCTTTTTGGTTGTTTGTTTGGGGCTTTTTGTTTGTTTGGGGTTTTTTTTTTGTGGGCTTGTGTTCAACCTGCTCTCTCTCTGCCTCAGTTCTATTTCCCAAGGATAGTTGTGTGTGTCCCTTTGGGCCCTCTGATAATGCAAATTTTAGATGCTGCAAACAACTCGTGTAAAGCCAAGTTCTTGTGCCCAACCTGGGTAAATAATATCAGGCTGTAGTTAACTTATTTTGTAACTGAAGTGTACGTACTCTGCTGTATTCCAGGGTAGTCATTACCCCATATCTGTGCTGTATAAATAAATAAAGTAGTGAATGGTAAGCAATCCAGCTCCATGGAAAGCACTGTAACTCTGTGAATTGATCCCTTAAAAACACCACCATATTGTTATTAATGCTCACTACAGGAAGTCTCTTGAAGAAAACATCATTTTTGCTAAGTACAGTGTGGCTTACGTGCTTTGTAACTCATAACTGATGTGTATCTGGGGTAAGCTCACATTCAGTTGCCAGTTAATGATCAATATCTTGACTGTTGCAGTTTTTTTGATGTTGTGGAATTAAATGTGTAGTTTCACATTTCTTCAGCAATATGGCCACTACCACTAACCTGTCATCAGTCTGTGTTAGGTATATAATTCACCCGTATTTCGGATACAACGTGTTTCTGATGTGCTGGCCATCTTGGAAGTTAAAGACTAAGTTAACATCAGTGCGCAGGGTCATGTTTTAAAGTGTTTGCAGTATGATTAGAAGCTTATGGACCGTTGAGTACAAGAGTGACAGCTAGCTGGTTCACTCAGAAAGGGAAAACTATGAACACCTCACCACAAAAAGCTTCCATTGGAGCATGTGGTATTGCTATCCTCTAACCAGTTCAATTCCATTTTTTCTCCAGTGTTTAAACTCTCTGTTCTTGATATGAAAAATTTACCATTGCAGGAGAACCCTCTGTTACCATGGCCCAACCCCACATGATGCAGACGTAGAGAGAAGAGACCATCTTGGGGCTCATGTACTCCAGCGCATACGAGGCACATAAACCAGAAAGTACTTGGCCTGGGTTTCTCTCTCGGTTAAGTGCCACATATTTAACAAAGACTTGGAACTACTGAGGTTCTGCCCCTTGTGAAACAAGAATTTTGTAGCTGTTTGTAGGTTGGACTTGAGGTTAAATCCACACAGGGAAACACAGTACAGTAAGAAAGCCAGAATGGAAGAAGGAATAGCTACCGAGGGATGTCAGGTTTCCAGAACACGCTCCCACCTGTGGTTCAGGTTATCTTTGCCGTGTTGGGAGGACTGCTGAAAAGGTAGAGATTGTCTGCTAGCATCCATTCCTGAGTTACGCAGCTGTTAGATCCTAATGGGTCCAGGATGCACCTCACGGACTTTTACTCTGTCCTGCTAAGGTATTTTAATGTAACTAGAATTTGAAATAGTTATGAGCTAGTAACGTATAAACCAAAACAATAAACAAAATGCTACCAGGAAGGAAGGAAACCAGTAGGAAACATGAAAGTAAAACACATAATTTAAGAATTTAAATGCTCGTGATCATTTCTCTGAGGTGCTTCAATTACCTCGTAATATAAATGACCAAGGAAATAAATACTGTAGGGAGACAGGGCAGCGCTGTGCTTTTTCTAGCAAATTTGATACTGGGCTAGGCTAATAAAGCATATGGTTCCAAACTCTGGTCTCTCTAATGCTATTTGACACGCAGAACATCCGGGTAGGAATACTTGACCTGTTCTGCATCGGTAATAAACTGTTCTGAGGAGAGGAGAAACACCAGAAAATGTCATTGAAAACCAGTAGTTTTTTAGTGGTCAGAATGTAATTTACAGACTTGGAAAGGGATCAGGACTCCGGGAGCTACTATGTTCCTGCTCTTAAAATAGTATTGGGTGTTTGAAGTCCAAGGTGACTGATCATTGTCTGATACAAAGAATGCCTCTTGCAACACTGCGATCAATACCGCCTCAGCATTTTGTCACTGGAGGCAAAGGACATTACCGCTTGATATGCAACAGTCTGTGCACTGGTTTTAAAAATGATCAAAGCTGGATCTGTCTGCTTTGGAGAAATTTCAGCTTCACAGCTAGAGTTAGGGACAAAAAAACATATTCGCTGCTGTAATAACAATAGTTTAGGGCGAAGGTCTGTCTTGAATTGCTCATATTTTGCTTTCTTATTTGAACAGGTACTTTCCGTACTTGATCGCAGTTCAGAGGTGAATCTCTTAGAACAGGAATGAAATAAAATTTTAAAACTGATGTTAGAGTTTTTCTTGGACACAGAAAAATTAAACTCAAGGTGGATTAATATAATTGTATAAAATTCTATCCAAATTTTTCTACAAATGTCCAAATGTATCAATACATAGATAACATGGATAGGTGAATAATTTTGGGAATGAGAGTGATTTTTTGCCTCCATCAGCAAGTTTTTATGATACAGTAACTATTTCAAAGTTTATATATCATTTCAGTTATTCTGAATAATGTAGTGCCAGGGTATTTTATGTTGTCTTACTCTACTGTAATGTCAGATTCATAAGATGTGGAATGTATTGCTTTAGTTGGGAGAGTCAGAACCATGCAGGTGTTAAATGATGGCTTGGGTTAATATGAAAGAGAAATATTTGATAAGCATACTTCAAGTGGTTTGAGATAATGAAACAATAAGGTACATGAGATACCTTGCTTCCCTTTTGTCAAGTCCTTCAATTCCAGTAATGCTTGGAATACCAAACTTGTGATTTCAGGGAATTAAAAATCAGAGCAAGCTTGTCACCTAATAAACCAGACTGTTTGGAACTATGGAATACTTTGTAGCTATGTGGAATTGGAACTGACTGTGCAGAATTAGATTATTTCACTTGTTGAGGGTAGTAGCTGAGGTGAAGGAAATTCTGTGTGTTTCTGGATTTTAGAGTTTCTTTGGGCTGGAATACCTATTTTCCTTGCCATTCTGTCTCCCAGAGTATCATCTTTACTTCCTAACTGTGAAATTATTTTTAACAAGTTTAACTGTATAGCAAGGAATACAAACTAAATATTTAATTGGGGTTCTTAAATGGTTGGTTATGGTAAACACAGATCAGATTCATATTTTAAAACATTCTAATTTTTAATGTTCCTATACCAGACTGACTGTAGTGGTGTATGTGTGTTTGCTTAATTCTGCTGTAGAAAGGTAGAACAAACCTGAAATTTTTGTTTCAGAAGGTCTTGCCTAACACTGTGTTGCCTAAACTGGCTTTGTTTGTATTTGCTTGCAGGATCGCACACGGACTTTTGACATGCATTCACTGGAGAACTCGCTAATTGACATAATGAGAGCTGAAAATGATTCACTGAAAGGTAAATTTAGAAAGAGACTATTTCCTGCAGTAAATAATCGGGGAGATGTGCTTACTTAGAATAAGAAGCTTCAGTTTTGGTTAGGAAAAACGGAGTTATGTTGTGCACCTAATGCTTGTCAGTCAGCTTGGGTAGGCTTGGAAGCTGTTGCAACACAAGAGCCCTTGAGAGCGTTGTGTCTTTCTACAAAACAATGCGACACACAAACATAAGCTGATCTTTTGTGTAGTTGCCAGTGTCGTTTTTAATAGACACAATGTGTGCAGCCTGTAAAAATGATCAACTTCAGGAATCTTGTGCAGCTCAGTGAGACGTAACTTTTTGCTTAAGAGTGTTTTCCACAGTTCTGTCTGGGGGAAGAATGAGGTTTATCTATGTAATTTTGAGAAGAACACTGAGAATTTCATCACAGTTTTTTAGTTCTTTACCTCTCTTTGTTGCTGCCTTGAATTGCAGAATTCTTTGCACCGTTGGGAAAGGAAAAGGGGGGCTGAACTGCCTTGCAGTTGGGATGGATTTTTTTTTAGGGGGGTGGGAGGCAAAAGTAATGTTCCTTTGAAAATACCTCAACTTAGAAAGTAGTCAAAGCATTTTTTACACATTTTATCCAAACCTGAATAGAAACTGCTTGTGGTGTACAGTTCAGAATTCTAGTTTCTTATTCTTCTTCTGTATGATGAGTAATCTATCTCAGTTTGATGGTTACTTGTTTAAGTAAACGTAATCAAACTCTTACTTATGCTGATTATCTAAGCATTCAGTTTTGTTACCAGTCATGAGAACACAACCCCCCCCATAATTTATTGTTTCTGAAAGCAAATTTCTTTTGATAGCAAAGCTGGTGGTGCTAATGAAATCTGGCTTGTTTTCATGGTGATTCTTGCTCAGAAAACCAGCCTTTGATAAACTGGCAATAACTTGCATTTGTTGCATTCACCAAGGTCTGAAATGCAGCTTGTGTTTCACATCCAGTACTGTGCAGCAATTCTGGGAGACGAGAAACATCAAGAAATACACTTTCCTACTGAAATGACAAGGAGAACTTGATGTAAAAGTAATTCCAAATGAATTAAAAAAGCAAAATACATTCCCTCCTTATGTGGTGGGGGCCAGGCTTTTATTAATGACAAGTAGTAATAGCTCCCGTTTGGGTTTTTTATGCTGTCTGGCAACATCCTGTGCCCTCAGCACTGTATGCTGAACCAACAATCAGGTGCGCTTCCTTGGCGGCAGCACCTGGGATTTGCCCTGAGACCACCTATTCAGCTGTCAGGCAGGCCCAACCCAGGTTTTGGCTGCTGAAATCTGGCAAGGTAACAACCCAAGGTGACAGGGCTGCAGAACAAATAAAAGTTCCCTTTAAACTTGAATTTAACAGAGTCAGGTTCATACGTATTCATATGTATTCAGCAACTAAACAAGGGCAGTTCTGTCCACTGCCATGAATTCTAGTTGAAATGCCTTGAAAAGGTTCTTTGCAATTGATTTTTTTTTTTTTTGAGTGCTTACCATGTTTTAAGAATGATGGAATAAGTGTGTCAGCAAAGAATACATACAGTCCTGATACACATTAATTCCTGCTTAAGCTTGATTGTTAACCCCCTCTAGAGAGTCACCTATGGTTTGTCTAAGTTTTGTGTGCATTGTATCTTACGATTGGAACCCAGTAATGTCAATCAGGCATTGTTCTGGGAATTATTACTTAAATTCTTTATAAATTGTTCTGTTTCATGGCTAATAGTTGTAAAACTATAAAGAAAAATCCTCAAAACTGAGATGAAAAATTCAAGTGACCCTACGTTTGTTGTGAAGTCCAACTTTTCAAGGATTTCTTCAGCAGAAACCTTGTTTGCTTATAGTGAAATATGTAGTACACGGAATTTGACTCCTGCATATCTGCATAGCAGACTCAGTACAGGAGCTTATTTGCTGTAGCGTGCTTATGAATGGATCTTTATTCAAAACCAGATTCTGTCTCCTGCTTTCACTTTTCTTTCTCATCTTTATTTAAACTGATTAAAAGGAATCTTTAAAAAACTTCGGTCTAGAAATCTTAAAACACGACAAATGATGCTTGTCGGTTCAAATCTGGCTTGCCTTTTCAAGCACCTGCAGTTAAATAAGCAGATCCATGAGAAGTTTCTCGTTGTGCATTTTAAATGGGTTAATCAGTGCATGCAGTGCTTTTAAACTAAAGTTGGATACTCTCGGAAAGGAAAAGCTTCTGGGATTGAGACTTTAAAAATAGCCTGGGCAAGATACTAATAAAACATACTGCGGAGAGCAATCTCAGAATGGCATGGAAATAATTTAGATGATCTAATAGGCCTCACTGCAGTCTTGTGAGTCTTCGAGAGGCTTTAACATTGACTCAAAGTGAGTTTAGTATGTAACACTAACACCACCCCCTTTGCTATTGTAATGGGCCTCAAGAGAAAGAGGTACTATGTTAAAACCTACCTTCTACACAACTTTGAGAGTATGGACATGATAATAGATACCAGTCACAGTTTGGAATCAGCTCTCTCTTGGAAATATATTTTTGCCTTTAAATGGGATGTTCAGAGCAGCAGGTTTTGGATCCTGTAACAAAATTGTAAGTAGGACTTCTTCAAAATGTAACAAGATCCATTCACAGTGTGTACTTCTTGATTGAGGTGATTAGGCTGTGCTAGCCTTGGATTTGTTTGGGACAGTAGTAATTATGTTCTTGGCTTCCCTTCCTATATGAAATAAGGTGTTTCCTGCTCGAGGTTCAAAGGTGACTCTTAAGTATCATTGCTTCAGTACATCCAGTATTACCTTTTAACGCTTTTGGTAGGCATTTTACCATTTCCCCTCCCTCCTCCCTTTTTAAGATATATTTTTATCCCTGCTCAAATCCTCTTCCTTTGCTGAGCAGCTGCCATTTCAATATGTTATTTTTATCCACACGAGCGAGTGTGCTGTGTGCTGCGTGCTGCATAGCCAATGACAGCCCGCAGAAGCCTTTCCCTGGAGACTAATTGCATCTTCTTTACAATGTATTCGGCCTTCATGAGCTGAGCCTGGGATCCAGAGACTGACTTTTGAATCTGGGTCTTCCAGATGGCAGTTTGAGCATTACTGTAATAGTAGGAGATTGACTAAATATTGCCTTGTTAAGTGACACTGAAATGTCTTTAAATATTTCAGAACCACAGACTGTTGTATTACTGAAATATCCTATGGTTCAGTTCAGGATATAAGGTTATTGTCTGGAAATTATGCAAGGTGAAATGGATTAAAGAAGCAGGCCAGTACATCTGCCTCTAGGACTGTGAAGTACTTCTCTAAGATTTGGGTGTGAATAGCGTCTGCATGAATGCTATGAATGTGAAATAGTCTCTGAAGTCTAAACATGCACAAAAAGGGAGGTTTTAGAAGCAGCGTAAGGTAAGATATACATACAGACACTGGGAGAGAGACAGCAGCTCTAGATTTTAGAGATAAGAAAGCCAGAATGAGGAGAACTGGCATCATTCAGGACTCCTCTGAGCAAGTGCCTACACCTAACTATTTTAAAGCAATCCTCAGCCCCTTAATATTGATTTGAAAAACTATTTCAGATGCAAAGAAAGTAGAGAAACCTTATGAAGTATACTTTGATGAAAGGGATCAAAATAATTTTGACAGCATCTTATGAATGTCAGATAAGAAACTGAACTGGTAGTTTGTTTTCCAGCTGCATGGGTTATGCAGCTTGTTTGTATTAATTGAGCAGAATGGGCCATTTGGTTTCCTATATGATACAGAAAATTAATGAGAATCTGGTGAGAAACAGGCCCAATTTTTGCCAAGGGCTAAATAACAACTATGGTTCTTTTTGGGGAAATGTTCTTTTATATATGCACGGGGCAAAATCTGGGCTATTTTAAAAGGAAAGAGAATAGATTTTGAATTTTTTCTTAAATTTTAAAACACTCTTTGTTTTCATAGTAGTGAGGAATGCTTGAGGTTAGTGGCCAAGATCAACCTTTCTCCTCTCCCCTTGGTCTGTGTGAAGAGGTGTATGATCTCTTAACCGAGTTGTGCAGGTCAGAGGCCTCTGGCCAAGGTGTGTGACTGAACTGCCACTGCAGCCATCCTGCTGCCTCCTGTACAGGAGCCAGCTCTCGCAGGGCAACCGTGGGGCTCGTACCTCTGACTTCCCAGAGCCGCATCAGCAACTGGTCTGGTGGGTGTGCCTTGCCTCGGAGCAATCTTACCTAAGGATTACTCATGTGCAACTTTTTGTGGTTTCCACCTTAGGCTGACATGCACAAAAACTTTCCCTTATACTGCACCAGGCTGGGGACAGGTTTTTGTAGACAATTTGTGTTTGGAAATTGTGGGTGACTTACAGTGCTGAATGTCTCCTGCTCAGGATCTTCTTGAATTTTACCTTCTATTCAGTAACCAGGAAAGCCTAATGGGATTTGCAGACTTGCGTGCATATTAATTAAGAGGAAACCAATTGTTTTTATTATCTCAAAATATTGGTGAACTGGGTCTAATAGCAATAAGCTACAACCTGTCTGATGGAGCTGTGATGAGGGAAACAGTCTGTGAATTTTATTTGATGTCAGCAGCTCCAATTTCTGTTGAAATCCACTCTTTTCAGCTGGGTTAGGGTAGAACTGTTACAACTGCTATTAACGAGTAAGGACATGCTTTCTTTCGAAATGCAGCTAATACGCAAGATTTTGGGGCAGTATTCAATATTTAAATGTTTAGTCTTTAGGTATGCTTTTTTCCCCCAGTTCCTCTCTTGGCAATTGAAGTGTTTGTTGATTTATCTCTACCTTTCCGATATTTGGGGTTTACCAGAGCTGTTATTTAGGAACAGCCAAGAGTCTGGTAAGAAAATGAGATCCCCTGGGCAACAGGGAAGAACAGGATATTCCATTAATAAATGCCGAGATGGGACCATAGATTGGATTCTGACCTTACACAGAACATACGTAATGTTATGATTTTGCATTCATTTGCTATTATCTAATAAGCTTCCAGCTTTCTCATTTACATTGCCATTGGGGTTTGCGGCTTGAACTGCACGCCGCCTGGTGAGGGATGCTTAGGTTGGTGAGGCTTAGGAAGGAAAAACTTGATTTGGAAGAAAAAAATCATGCGTCAAACTTGGAAAAAAAAAAAAAAAGTGAGGACTAAATGATACGTATCGAGAGATGAGACTAAAACCCCAGCACAGCAGTGCCTGGTGAGGCGAGGCGCTCCACGGCGGATCCCTTCCGCGGTCCCGGAGCGCAGGCAGCCGCCTCACCTGGCACTACCAAGTGGTCCGGAGCGGAGGTGAGCGCGTTTCATCCCACACGGGCCAAGAGAAAGGTTTGTTTAAAGTGGCAGGCGAGTGAAACGTGGATTAAAACACTCCCCTTTAATAGCAAGCTCCCTCTGCACGGCCGATCCCCGGTGTAGAGGGGGCGCTCGGGGAGGAGGGGGTGTAGAAACCCCCCCTGCTTTGTTGG
>NW_010261508.1:0-330 GCF_000690775.1 Eurypyga helias
CTCTTCTGGAGACGGCCCGCACCCCACGCTCACCAGTTGGAAACGCGAAGCTTCAGGGACGGAACCGTACGGCTTTTTCAGATGTGAATGATCCACCCGACCGGGCTCCTGTCCCGCGGAGGCAAGACCGGGCTAAGCCACCTCGCAGTTACCGACTTCTTTAATGCCCCAGCCCCGCTCTCCTTCCCTGAGTCTTCTCCGGTTCCCCCAAGCCGTACCCCTAGCCCGTCTGCAGGGATGCCTCTCCTGCCGTACTACTCACACTCCTCAAGCCCTCGAGTACACGTCTGTCTCCTTATTCACAGCCTAGGGAAGCCATCTGCCCCCACC
>NW_010261508.1:381-11760 GCF_000690775.1 Eurypyga helias
AGGAATTTCACGGGCGCCAAGTCCTGTCGGCAATATTCTGGGCAAAGTCTCACCTTTTCGTGTGATATTTCCGTGTAAGAAGATCAAATAACATCGTTTTGGACACCGCTATTCTGCTCCAAGGCCCGGATCCCTCAGCCGCAGGGTTTTTCATGGAATACCGCACTACACGCGTTGTCTACCACCCTGGGCGAAGCCAAGAGCTCACGCAGGCACCTCCTACATGTCAAGTGCGTGAGGAAGTACCTCAGCCTGAGACCGGAGCAGCTACGGAGAAACCTCTCGGCCGTTCAGCGAGCCAACGGCCGCAGAGCCAACGGCCTAGTCCCGCGCTGCGCAACCCTGGGCGGAGGGAGAGCCAGAGGGTCTGGACGTCAGGGGAGCGGGTTTCAAGGGCTGCATGCATTCCAACGGAAAATCCAGGCACGGAGCTGTAGGATATGGATTGAGCTGCGCAGACTGTTTTCTGTGGCCCACTCCCACTAAACGGCGTCTGCTGTGCAGGAACAGGCACACGACCGGGGGCAATTTTGGGTGTGGAGAGACGGTCCTACAGCCAGGTCAGCCTCAACGCAACAGTGCTGGGAACCAGAAGGGGCTCCTCAACTACGTGTGGGTCACTGAGCCTCGGACAGAGCATCCCCTCTGTTGGCTAAAATCCCAACGGCACGGTATGTTCTACAAATGCTGCACAAGGGTATTTCTGAAGCCCTAATGGCTGTGTGCCCGGAGGCACTGAACTGGGGTGGTGCCTGCCCGCCGGGGTCGCTGCCTTCCTTCAGGGCACAGCCAGAGCAGGTTTGCCCATCTAGGACCTGACATATCCCTGGGAAACCCATTTCTCAAAATCAGCAACAGAGGAAGCCCAACCCTACCGTGCTCGTGACTCTGGTACCTCAGGCTCCCTTGCCCCAGCATTACTCTGGCAGCGGCCACGGCTACTCGTGCTCACCTGCTCTGGGCCCGCAGCAGGGCAGTACCGCTGCTTCTGTTGGTGTGTGGGGACTGGGGACTGACGGAGGTTGTTCTCTTTAGTTTTCTGAAGCCGGCACAGTCTGCCAGTGCTGTGCATCACAGTACAGCGCTGACACGGATGGACGCGGCAGGAGGGATGACAGGCAGCCCGTGCTGGCAGCTCAGGTACCCGAAGAAGCGGCTGTGAAAGCTCTGGTAAGTGCTGGCGGGTTACCGGGACCAATGCCCGCTCGCGGGCAGAAAGCACTGGCAGCGTGATGGTTTCTTATTGCCAGGGTCTTATTGCCAGGGCACGCTGTCTCTGGCCTGGCCAGCGCTTGCTGCAGGCGACTGAGATTCAGGGACCGGCAGAAGTGTGCCAGCCCCACCTGCCCTTGCTGGAGACACCGCGGGGGCAGCGGGTGGCTGCAGGTCTGAGCTTACCTTCAGGATGAGCTCCTTGGCCGAGTGGGACATCAGGATTCTGTCGCACCAGGCGGGACACCTCGTGTTCATGTACTGCTTTCCCTGGCTGGAGTCCTCGCTGTACGGGTAACTGCAACCAAATCACAGCCACAGCCATCAGCAACGTTTTGCAAAGCAGCCGGAATCCTCTGGCTCAACTGACCTCGCTAATTAAAAAGTTTCACAGGCAAGAAGCTGCTCTTTTAGACGGGCCTCATACCTATTTATCACTCTTTTCTCCCCCGCTGCCCCTCTCGTGCTCTTTCTCTGTTTCCCTTCTCCTGTGCAGGTCAACATGTCCAGGCACACACACTTCCAAACTCCCACCTCCTACCTTGCATTTCTGCACGGAGAGTTTAAAGACTGCAGTATTTATCCATGTGGAAGTGTGGAAATTAGCTCAACAACGCCCGGACTGAGCAGGCTGTTGGCTGTGACTATGGAAAATGAACAGGGAGAAGGTGAAAAAGGAAAACCAGGGAAAAAAGGGTCTGTGGCATTGGATTTCTCTGCAGCATTCTCTCAAGGAGAGCCATCCAGGAGAGCAGTGCACCCCTGCAGCTCTACGCAAAGCCCCCCTGTATGGGCTCTCTGAGCCTCACAGAAAGCTTTGACAAGAAAGCCGGCTTTTCAGGGGATTTCTTCGGAACTGATGAATCAGGAATGGGCTTTCAGGAAAACGCCGACTGCGTGAGGTGCTGTACTTTGACATTAAACTGTGCTAACAGCAGGTAAACTGTTTCGCAGAGACACGTGGGGTAGAAGCTGAGCAGAGGGCAGCTACGCTGCGGGGCCATCCGAGGCTGCAGTGGGGTCTCCGGGGCACCCTGACTTGGCTTTAACCGCACAAGCGTTCAACGCCCGGGGCAGCCTGAAGGAACGAACGCCACACGCCCGTGTGAGCCATGGGCTGGAGTCGGCTTCGGCCTAACTGTCGGGAGGCTGAAGCTGAAGTCTTCCTCATTTTATCCAAACATTCTTGCTAGTTGAACAGGACAGGGCTCTCAACCTGATGATGGCTCATCATGCCGCAAGGCCTGCTCTTTCCCCAGGCCATTTCCAGCCTGGCACAGCTAAGTAGAGGGGTTTTGGAGAAATCCAGAGGGATTGTGATTTCCGGAATACTGGCCCTGAATTAATTCACGTTCGTCCTCAATAAATGCCTTTAAAGAAAACCCACAAGGCTGCTGCGTATCGCCTACAGAGGCGTGTGTGTGTATGTTTAAAACGACATCGGCATTTCAGTCTGCCCACCCCTGAATTCGCAGAGGAAATACTGAGGTTTTCCTAAGGTCTGTTAAAACAACATTTCTGGTATTGCAACAAAGGGGTTTGCATGCTTGAAGAGAAACTTATTTACCACCCTACCTGGCACGATACCCCGCAACGGGGACGTACCGCTTCCCACCAGACGGGTTTACAGGCGACGCTGCGCTGACGGAGATTAGCCGTGGCAAACAGCCAAGAGAAGCGTCCCGAGTGCACCGGAACAAACCAGTGATCTCAGTACCTTTTCCACCTCATCAAACCTAACAAGACTCATTTTCAAAACATATTATGAGAATTCAATTTGCTGCTTCAGTGACACAGGGAAGTGCAGCTTCTTTCCGAGCATCTGTGAAGGATCCTGGTGCCGCGGCGCTGCCGGAGTGGAAGCTCTTTGTCTGCAATTTAAGGGTGACTTTTTCGGGGAACCTCTTGCTTTAGTTACTCCAGAGCCCTGTGTAACCGAAGCTACTTTCTATGGCACCGGGCGTGAGAATCAATCACACCGCACCGAATCCTTCCCTCCACAGCATTAACTGCGTGGCTTTTACGGCTCGAGGTTCCGCACCTGGAGCGATCCGCTACGGCTAGGCAGGAGAGCTTTCAGCCCAGAGCCCGCACTCTGCCCAACGGTATTTATCCCTCTGCCCTACGGATCTTAAACGTTTTCACAGGGTGAAAACCGCTGCCAAATTCTCTGGGTTTTCAGCGCTGAACACCCCATCGGGAAGTCACTGCAGTTTCCAGACCTGAGAGATCAGGTGTCCTCTTCCTACAGCCCTGAAATTTAGGAACTTCATGTTTGCCAGGTAACCCCCAGCAAACCAGTCTGTCATCCTGTGTGCATGCCGGCCAGCTGGGTTATGCTGAGCGTGCTGACGGTACAGGACCCTGGATGACGGACAGGCAGGTGGTTCTGGAACCGGAGCATCCGTGGGAGAGGCTGGTACGATCCATCGCCAGTTGGTCAGGATTTATTTTTTCTCGAGATGCTCCTTCTATCTGCTTTCCCCCCGTACTTCACAAACTTCCGTTTCAGTTCCACCCCTTTTAGCTAACCAGGACTACTGTCGGCTGGTTTTTCTGAGTACAGCTTCCAGCAGGCACTAATCAAAGCAACAGCATTAGCACAATGGTCAGTGCTGTCAAAGTTTACCCAATCACTCTGAGGAGCTGGTAAGTAATTCTGGGAATAAGGAGCAGCGTCTCCAGTGAACTCCTGGGATTACAGTGCCTCAGGATGAGAGCTACTTGGGGCAAACTCTGTGATACGCTCCGGAGCGAACGCTTCTCTAACAGCACTCACGGTGCTCTCCCCGCAATGTCCGCAACCCCGCGCCTGTTACAAGCGGGTAATGGTAACGTCGGCTCCTTGGGAGGGACCTCGTGCTGCCTTGATCCAGCAGCACGGTCTGACACTACGTCTGCGCCTGTGACCGAGCGGAACGCCTTTCCTGGCCTGGAGTGCGTCCCTTTGGGGCTACCATTTACAAATTCTCATACTGGCAAACAGGGACTGTAAAGCCGAGGTGGGAAGTGGGACAGGGTTCGGGTTCTGAACTACTGGGCGTCCAACGGCAGTTTCAGACAGCAGCACCCTGGGCGGCTGGGCTGGCAGCACAGACCCGAAGCCGCTCGGAGCCTGCAGCACGGTCCGTAATCCTCCCCTCACAGCCGGCACGCAGTAATGCTCATCCGGGAAACACCTCACTCGCTCATTCTCCTCTCCTTCCCTTTGCCACAGTTCAACAGAGAGAACTGCTTCCAGGGGCAATTCCATCCTGTCCCACACGTTAGAGAAATGCCCTGTTTTAATCTGGAAATCAACTGAGAACAGAGGTGAGAGGGGTCCTGGTTTGAGGTGGGGAGAGGATCTGAAACCATTTTAGCCATTAAATTCTAACTGGTTTGGAGGAAATGACGGCTGTCTCCTCGGCTCCCAGCTGGGAAGCTGCTCCTGTGCTGCAGCCTGAGGCGCTGGAAGAACGGAGACAGCTACACGGTGTCCTGCGGGAAGTTGTTCCTCAGGGGCTGAGGGATGCACTGTCGAGGAAGAAACCTTGCCGCTGCCTGGAAGGGGTTTTACAATGCACGAATGAGAACGACGTAATTCGCTACGGTGGGAAATATTTCTTCATCAGCAGAGGAACCATCCGTTAGAAAAGTAACCACTAAGAGAGCACAAACGTGGCTAGGGCTTTAGCAATCCTGAATCTCTCTGAGTGTCTAACTCCCCCATTTGAGAGACAACAGGAGCCTTACTGAGGTCATGTTCCAAGGGATGGGAATCCTGTTTGCTCCGAGGAATCCCATTTGCTCCAGGAGCACCGCAGCGCTCCGGCAGCAGAGGCTCTGTGTGCTCTGAAAGCACGCAGGGCGAGGGCACCGCTAAGCAAAGGCAGTTCCCGAATCCCCACCATCACCTTCTCTCCCCGTTTCACACCCGAGGGTGACAACCAGGCTACGTACAAGGGCACCGCGGGGCTGGGTGCCAAGGGCAGAGCTGCTGCTCTTGGGGGGGTCTGCGGAAGGGCAGGGGTAAGTTTGGAAAGGGCTTTGGCTCACGCAGACAGGCTCACGCTGCAGTGCAAAGTGCTCCAGAAAAGATCTGTGTCGTTGTGCAACCTACCAGAATAAGAAGAGGTCGTGGGACAAAATACAAGGTAGAGAGTGACTAAGATTATGGACTCAACAGGATTCTGGCAGAAGAAGGGACCAGAGTCAGAGAGAATTCCAAGAGAGCAACACGCTTCCAATGGGACAGGAGATTCAACAGGTCTCCTGGCGAGAGGTGCCCAAGCCAGGCCCCCGCCAGTGCGGAGGGTCTGCCTGAGGGAAGCACGGCACAGCGGGTGTCTGAGGCAGAGACGTGTCCAACCAGCAGGCGACATGGCAGCCTAACGCAACCCCAAACAAGAACCGGTCACTTTAAGAGAATGATTAATACGCGAGATTGCTGTGCACGCAGACTTATCGCAAAGCAAACCTTGTAGGTGGGTGTGAACTCTGGCTCAAGTCAGCTCCTATCTTTGCTCCAGAGCAGCTACAAGAGTAATTATAATAATTAACGGAGAGCAGCGATAAAGGTAACAATTGCCCACCTGTATATTGACTGGCCACAATGCCGTTGCTCCTTTTCTCACACCTCCCGCCTTTTGCAATGATTGCTGACTACCACAAAGTCCCCTCCAGCCTCACCGGGCTCGCTGTTTGCTCACGGCCAGGCTGTGACTTTCTGAACCGCCTTTCGCCTCCAGTGGCTGAGGTTGCTACGGGCTACATTAGATTACAGAGGGTAATGGGATGAAAACATGAATATTCACAATATAAAGTGAAAGGCCTCAAAATACAGAAGTTTAGGGACGGGTGAACAATGTCTGAAAAATGCTCTGTTGGAAGGGGTCTACACTTTCTGCGTAAAGAGAGCAGGTTCAGTGCGAGCTCTAACGAAGCTGCCATTCCTCTTCCAGCCTGCCTCCGCTTTTGGGAAATTTCCGGAGCACCGAGGAAGGATTTGCTGGGGCTGAAGGCAGCGTGTTTGTCCCTTCTCCTCAGCTCAAGGGAAGCCAAGGGAGGAAGGGGGTGGGCTTTGAGGGGGCTACCGCTTGAGCAGGGAGGGGAACAACCGACTCGGGCTGCTTTCCCTTCCAGGGACGGCTGCAGCCTTCCAGTGCCTGGGGTGGGGCTACAAGAAAGCTGGGGGGGCTTTTCCCAAGGGCAGGGAGTGACAGCACAAGGGGTGACGGGTTTGAACAGAAAGAGGGAAACGGAGATGGGACATCAGGAAGGAATTCTTCCCGCAGAGGGGGGGAGCACTGGGACAGGTTCCCAGAGAAGCTGTGGATGCCCCATCCCTGGGAGTGTCCAAGGCCAGGCTGGATGAGGCTGGGAGCACCCTGGGCTATGGAAGGGGTCCCTGCCCATGGCAGGGGGGGGCACTGGGGGGGCTTTAACATCCCTCCAACCCACACCATTCCATGGTTCTGTGATTCTCTGATTTTCTGCCACTCCCTCGGCGGGTTTCCTGACTGTGAAGTGCACGAATTTCCAGGGAGCCCTGTGGGCAGAGGATGGCGACCGGGGCAGAACAATGTCAGCAACCGTGGGTCGGGGGCTACCAAGGCTGAGGTTTTCCTTGGGTGTTCCCTCACTGCATCCAATCTGCATATTGCTCAGTAGTTTGAAAACTGAAGTGTGAAATGCTGTTTTAGAAAGGCAGACAAGTAGTCAAATCATGGATTAATGGCTAGATAAAACCAAATAACTTCCATTTAATTTATACCCAACCAGGGCCAAAGTGGTAATTCTGCAGATTCTCAGTCACCTGCCCTCTTATCAACCCTGCCAAGGCTCTGGTCCCCACTCCTGGAGCTGTTCTTCCTGTTTTCTCCAGAGACTGTTTCCTGTGAAATGCAGGAGCAGCACTGAGAGCAGAACTCCCCCACCTGCCTGCAGATGTGACAGCATCCTGCACTGCTGTACTTTGCCTCTCCGACCTTCTGCCTGCCCTGCTCCCGATGAACAGCCCAAAGCGGACATGCCAGATGGGCAGGAAAATACTCAGGCAACAGCCCGACAGGTGCTTGTCTCCCGAAACCTTGCTGTGAACCAAAGGGAAGCAGCAGTTTGCTTCTTGTTTTGAAACCTCTCGTGTCAGGTTTCAACCCCCAATAAATATCAGTGGTCATCATAAAGCTATAAAGCCTTGAAAAACAGCTCTTCTAGGTATAGAATTGGCTGTCGAGGCTTTCAGCGATTTAAGCCAGGACTCCAGGGCTCGCAACAGACAGTGGTCGCAACACAGCCGCCCACAGCGGGCGCTCCCTGCGACCCTCCGAGCATCCCAGCACATGAAGATTTGCCCCGGCTCCTTACGGAGCGCATCGGCTGAGTCTCAGCCCTCGCTGAGACACCAAATGTTGAGATGACCGACCGCTGTACAGTGACGTTCTGATTCCCCTCAGGGCTCCCTAGGCCTGGCAACCGGCAGCGCAGGGAAGGGGGCCCTGGCATTCACCTTCTTCACGGCATCACCCTGACTATTGCTTAGAGACAAGCAAGACCCCGGTGGTTAAAAAAATATCAAGCATTCTTGACGCAGTAGAGGGTCTGCACTCCCGACAGCAGTTATTGGTTACTCTCGACAGCATCCCAGCTTCAGGTGTAGGAACCACTAGCAGAGGGACTAGAGAGAAAAGGTCTATGTAAAGTGCAGACTGAAAAGCTGGTATGCAATGCCGCACGGCGCCGCAGCTGGGGACATACAAAGACCGACTTTTCTGCCAAGACCTGTGAATAATGATTCCTGAGATGTTTTCTCTGGCAAGTGGGAAGGGTTAAGTGCTCTCACTGGTTACTGGATGTAGTTTACAGCCACCCGAAAAGAGAAGGTAACAAAGCACAGAAACGCACCCCGTGCATGAATGGGAAGAGACGAGATCGCTGTCTAGCTGCAGTGAAGAACAAAACCCCAGAGAAATGTTACCACCCCTCATCATTCCAGTATGGCATCTCAGCTAGAACATCTCTCCAGCAGTTAGCATTTCTGCTCCTACGTACGCTGACACCTACCTCCGCGTAAGGAAAACCTGGTCTGACAAGGGAAGAATTTTAGGTCCCCAATCAAAAAGAGAAGTCTTTTTGTAACAGAAAATTTGCATTTTTTCATCCTCTAAACAGTGTATTTTACGAGAAAGCACATAAAAATGCCTTTTGCTGTGCTTTTCTCACTTACTAGTACTTTCTTCTCCCCTAACTCCCAGGCAGCGGGTGGCAACTCTTCCCTGTCACTGCTGGGAAGCCTCACGGAAGGTCAGTTTTCCTAATATTTATGAAGATGGGAGATTTTGATCAACATATGAAGGCAATTTAGCAGTTCCTTTCCCCTGAGAACCAACCCCACTGTTATCCCAAGGTGTGTCCTGCGCCTCAACAAGCCCCCTCGCCCGGTGGGACCGCGAGCACGTCCCCGGGGCAGTGTCACAGCTCTCCGGCTCCAGGGCCACCGCTAACATGGGAAAGGCAAATTCATCACGGGGGTGAGCGGGGCCCAGGCTTGTGACGCCTGGGCTGACAGACAGCCTCCTGAGCAGAAGGAAACCCATCTGCAGCCGGTACTGCCTTCTCGGTGGCCAGGCACCAGCACGCGGCCTGCTTGGCTGCGGGTGGCCTGCGCCCAGCCCAGGCACTGGCTGCTGCTCCAAACTGGGACCAGTAAACAGCACAGCATCGCGACGGGATGTTCTGCACAACTTAGGGTGCTCTGCGAGAAGATGTTCCAATTAAACCACAGAACACCCCCCGTCCCCTCCGTTCAGATTATTACAAGAGAAGAACTTTCACAGCTGCAAATGAACACTGAGAATATGCAAGAGCCCAACTTGGTTGTTTTCTCAGTCCACGCGCTGAAGTCAGCGAGCACTTCGAGGACACCAAAACTTCCAAGCGCTTCCTAGAACAGCGAGAAGTCTCCCTCATTTGTTGCGGCCACAGACTCAAATTTGAAATTAAATTCTGAAATACTTGCACGGGCATAACTGAGAAAAACACCATTAGAGAAACCAATGCGCTGGGCGTGACCCTACCTGCCCTCTCTTGCACCTGAGGTACCGGGGTCATGGTTTATGCCACTCGGCGGGTGGCGCGAAAACAGTCGCCGGAAACTGCTCAGGGTGAAATCTGGCCCCGCAGAAGTTCACCGCAGAAACACCATCGACTCAGAGGAGCAAGGCTTCCAACCCCAGGGCAGCTGTGGCACTGTATCAATAACATCTCCTGCTGAGGGCCAGCGAATAAACAGTTTATGCTGATAAAAAATGAATTTGTAACTTAGTCTGCTGCAACTCAAAGGGATGTGACCTTTTCCGTTCGGCTCAAGAGCACGCGGAGTCTCAAGCGTGCTTTTGGAGGGAAAAATGTAGATGCAAGGCAGGAACGCAGCTGCGTACTGATCTGTGGAACTCTGGATGCTATCGGGTAATTAACTGTATGCACAAATGATGGAGCAAATGAAAGAAAGAGAAAACTGTCCTAATGGACCTTTCAGTTTTGGGATGGGAACTGTAATACTAGATGCATTCAGTACCATTTTAGCCAGGATGCTCTGTCTTCAGCTGCTGGCCAGCATCCCGTGATGGAAGGCTGCAACACCATGGAGCAAGAACACAAGTACAGGAACTGACAGACGGAATCCCGAGCTAAAACACCCTGTGTAAAGCGAATGCTGAAATACACCTTTAAGGGCTTATCATTACAATTGCTTACAACTTCCTTCTAAAGTCAAAGGCTCAGTAACTGAACCCACAAGCCAGACACAAAAAGGGACCAGAGCTTTCTCTGTCTCTGCCTCCAGTGACAAATGGATGTTTCATCCATCCGCAGAACAAACAGATGAACCAATCACACTTCCCAGCTCACATCACCAAGATGCTCACAGAAATACTTTCTGTATACAGGACTGATCATCTCCTTTGTGTGACACCACAACATGTAGTACGACTGGATATATGACAAGGAGAAGGACTTGAGGGTACAGGGAGGTGAGAAGCTGGCCATGAGCCGGCCATGTGTGCTGGCAGCCCAGAAAGCCAACCCCATCCCGGTCTGGATGCAGAGCAGCGTGGCCAGGGGGGTGAGGGAGGGGATTCTGCCCCTCTGCTCCGCTCTGGGGAGCCCCCCCTGCAGTTCTGCTCCAGCGCTGGGCCCCAACAGCAGAAGGACACGGAGCTGTTGGAGCGGGTCACAGGAGGCCCCGGAGATGCTCTGCGGGCTGGAGCCCCTCTCTCCATAGCTATTTCCTCTCACCTCCTTTCACCCTGGCCAGGTACACAAGCAATGAAGTACACTCAGAGATGCACACTGCTGGTCTCCTGTTATCATACTAAATCAATAAGGACAATTTAGAGCAGCGGTAACCTCTCCATGCATCCTTCCGTTGTCCCGAGGGATCAATATAATCAGTATCGCAGCTGGCTGGTGAGAAATAATGAGATTATGATAACAAAAAGGCAAGCTTTCCAAATTTTTTCTTAGTGTATGCCAAACCACCACACTTTTCTATCTGTCCATAAAGGACAAAGTAGCAACATTTAAGAATATTGCATCTATTAAAATAAAGTCTATAAAAAGCATGTTTTTATCTATGATTTCTTATAACTTTACTTCAACTTGCTCTGCGAATGCAGTATTTCCTTCCCTTAGAAACAACCGTGAGATCTGACTTTGTCATTCTTGGAAAGGGGCCTCACAGGTTTGAAACCGCCCCTGATGGCCCACAGATTTCTCCTGAACAGGGCTGCCACCTGCAAAAATCCTGGGTTGGCTTGGCAGCAGAACCTGTCCATTCGTGGCTGCAATTCACCTGCGGGTGATGGTTAACGCTCGTTAAATAGGGCACGCGTATGGAGAAAGCCCCATTATTCTAATGGTCTCAGAGGCTCCAGAACATGTTCGCTGAAGCTGAAAAAGCAGGCTCTGAGGTTCCTGTCCTCTGCCTGGCATTCCTCCTGGAGCCCCCACGGGAGCAACGGCACCAGGCTCCGCACCCCGCGTCGAGGCTGCTCCTGGAGGGTGCCACCGCCAGGCACTTCTCTGCAGCTGCTGGGGAAGAACTGCCTCGACGGGTGCAGAAAGGTGCTTTAGGGGTTGGCGGGGTCCGGGCTGAGACGCAGCCCCCGTCTCTGCACAGCACCGTGT
>NW_010261509.1:0-1353 GCF_000690775.1 Eurypyga helias
TTGTACGCGCAGGAGCCGCCGCTGCCGGCGCGGCCATGCTGGCCCGACCGCCGCAGTCCCAGCCACGTGGCCCTCCTCCTCCCTGGGGGGCAGGGGCTGGGGCAGCCCCTTGCCCACACCCCAAGAGCAAGCAGCTGGCTCCCCTGCCTGCACGCTGTGCCGGGAAGGGCCGGTTCCTACCACCAGCCTGCTGCCTGGAGAGCCACCCTCGTGCCAGCACCTGGAAGAGGCTGTTTCAAGCTGCCTCTGCTTGTAGTAAGGAGCCAGAGACTAAAGGTTGAAGTTAATGGGGCGGGTGGTCAGGTGAGGTAGTGACCTACTTCCAGGGGCAGCCGCGTTGTGGGCACTGGGTGATGGTCCAGCCAATGTGTTTCCCTTCCCTTATCGCTCGGCTGTTTTGCTCTTCAGCACTTTTCCTGAGCTCTGGCTCAGAAATCTTTATTTATTTGTTGTTTTTCATAATGGGAGCTTCCAAGAAATGCCATGGGACTTTGCAGAGATGTGGCTGCGCTCAGGGTGGCATCAGCCCTGTCCTTACCCTGCTCCGTCTCGCTGCACCTCCCCAGGCAGAGGCAACAGCCCGGGTTTGCCGTGAATTGCTGCGTTAAACCAGTTCGCTTCAGAATTTAGACGGGGGAAAAAATGAAAGCTGGAAATCTCCTTTGGCCCTGTAAGGGCTGGAAACCCCCCCACTGCAGAGGGGGTTTCTCACGTGGCAAGTCTGGTATCTGCTGGTGGGGGGTGCGGAGACTGGCAGCCCTGGGCGTGCTTTGGGATGGCCCCATCCAGTAGCCAGACTAACCTTTGATCACTGCTGGCTCCCAGCAGCCGTGTGGGGCTTAGGGAAAATACTCGGCTTATCTTGCATCCCTGCTGTCCCAAGGCAAAGCCGGCAGGCGCTGGGTGCTGATGCCTCCCCAGTGCCTCCCTATACCGGGAGCTTCGTTGGGGGAGCACAGTGAGGGTCCTGCCAAACTATCACCAGAGATTTTTACATCTGCCTGTGCATAGCCACCCTTCTTGTAGCACCCTGCCGCCCAGGCAGCAGACAGGCAGGGGTTTGCCCTCGCAGCTGGGGCCAGAGGCCTCTGCCCTTGGTGAAGGGGAGCCTGTGTGACGGGGGTTGAAGCGGGAGAGACCCCGGGCTGATGCGACACTTCTTCCCTCCCCTGGGACAGAGCGGTACATGCTTTATATAGATGTTTTTGTGCTGAGGTGGCGGAGGATAAAACGAGTGCCTCGAGGTCTTGCAGCGACTACGGTTGCAGGGCAGCCTATCTTTACTGCGATGCATTTTCTAAATTCTTCCTCTGCGCTTCTGTGCCTGCGGTCGCTGCCTGCAGCGGCTGGGGG
>NW_010261509.1:1525-1808 GCF_000690775.1 Eurypyga helias
CTGAGCCAGCGCCATGGTTAGGCTCCTCGGTTCCTCTTTCAGTTTGCAGCAAGTTCATCGCTTCTGCTCACCCGGCCTTTGTTCGGGGAGGCTGTGCGGGACCCAGTTCGACCCCAGCATATGGGGCGGCGGGCGAGGGGGGTGGGAGGTGTCATGCTATCCCCCTGCCAAAGGCTGCCTCCCCCACCTAGTCCCTGAGGAAACCTCATTTCCTAATTTTCGTGCGCATCAAGAGCAAGGAAATCCTGTGCTGGGGGGAGATGGAGGGGAGGGGGCCGAGCAT
>NW_010261509.1:1842-2388 GCF_000690775.1 Eurypyga helias
AGCCGGCTGTGCCCTGCGGACGGAAGGAAGCCCAGCTGCCTCTCATCATGTTTCTTCTCCTCCCTCCTGTCCGGATGAGGGGGGCCTGCAGGTTTTGCCGCCTGCAAGTGACAGCTGGGGACCTGGTTGTCCTGCCGCGAGGCTACTCTCGGTGCAGCAGCCCCGTCTGGCCCTCGGCGCACGGAGCCCTTTCTTGCTTCGTTTTTAGCCAAAGTGCCTAGGTAGGAGTGAGTTAAACGATCTTATTTTTCTGAAGAAAGTGCAAATGTAGCCATGGGGTGTTGCAGGAAACATCCCAAGGATACATTGCCACCACCCTTTGCATGCAGCCAGGACTGAGTGGGCAGCAGCCAGGCTGGGTTAGAGCAAAGAGCAGCGCTGATCGCAGCCAAGGTGAGGGTTGTACACGTGCTCGGAGAACAGCAGGGAGCTGGGGGCGTCAAACATCGCGCTGCCGCAGCTCGCCTTGAAGGCCAAAGCAGGGGCAGGCTCGGGCATCTTTCCCCGCGAGCAGCCCGTGCTGACGGGCACAGGGCTGGGGCAGCC
>NW_010261509.1:2411-6538 GCF_000690775.1 Eurypyga helias
TGCTGACGGGCACAGGGCTGGGGCTCCCGCGGTCCTTAGGTTCCTCGCGCATTGCCCGGGCAGAGCGTGCGCTCCCTGGGCTCGGAGCAGCGGGAGAGCCGCTGCCTGTGCTGGGAGGATTGGGGCTGCGCGGTGGCTCGTGCCAGTGAGCCGGCGGTGCCCTTTCCTGCCACGCAGAGGTTGCTCACCTGGCACCCGGCACGGCAGGGCTGAACTTTGTTCCAGCTCAAGTCCCGCTCTCCTGATTGCCCGCAACTTGCTCAGCCTGGGTGCAAATGTTTGCAACTTCCATGGCCCTTGGCTTCGAGCTAATTAAACTTTGCATTCCCGTCGGCTTCCTTTAAACCAGGACTGCTTAGCAGCTTTCCGCCTGCTCTGGGGCCTGCAGCCCTGCCTGCACGAGGTGCGTGCAGCTCAGAGCCACCTTCCAGCATCTTAATGACGGGAGGATTTTTAAACCTTCCCTTGAACAGCATAAACCCCAGAGCTCTGCGTAGCTGGAGCTGGAGCTTTAAACCAACCAGCATCGTTTCCCCTTGCAAGCCAGCTCGCACACAGATAGTCACGACCTAACCGTGCTAATAATGAAAAGAAAAAATTGCAAATGATTTTCTTAAAAAGGAAGTTTCTGTCTCTGGGTGGGCCCCACCAGGAGTCTGGCACATGTGGGTGCTAAAACCCATTTCCCAGGTAACAGAACTCCAGCCTATGAGAACTGTGTGGTTTTCTCAGGCTGAAAGGTTGGATGGTATTTGAGCTGCTTTTTTTGTTTCTTGTGGCCATGTCCTTTTAGGAAGGAATGTCTATTTATATATATTGTGAAAATGAAAGCACACGGTGCATGTCCCCAGAAACCCCTGTGGTGCATGCTGTCACCCAGCTCTGGTGGGGACGCTGCTTTGCTGATGACCCCAGCAGCTCGCACCAGCAGCTGAGCTGGGGAGCAGCGGCAGCCCGTGCCCTGCAGCCCCAGAGGAGTGTGGGGAGCAGTGGCAGATGTGCAGGACACGCTCGTGCATGTGTGCAACCATGCATCCCAACCCTCGTGGGACCAGAGGCTTTGGGATGTGGAAGTGGATGCGGGAGGAAGGAAGTTGGCAGCTGAGCAGGAAGGGATGTCGAGGGGGACTGTTAGGACAGGCACGGGTGGGGAGGGCTGGAGCTGCTCAGCTTTTTCACTTCCGTTGATTCCTCCTGGCCATGCTTTTGGTCATACTCCCTGACCTGCCTGCCGTGATGGCTTCTCCCTTCCCGTGTTAGTGCACCCAGGATGCGGTGGTGCATCAGCAGCCCTGGGGCCCCTGCTCCCCTGCAGTGACCAGGGGCTGCCCATGAGGGTCCGCTTGCCCAGGCTCCCTCATCTCAGTTTGCACCGCTTGCCTGCTGCCTGTCTGCCCACGGGAGCTGGAAACCCATCCGCACATCCAGCCGGGTCAAAAATAAATGAAAGGCAGATCATCGCGGGGGAGACTGTCCCCATCTCTGCTGCTCACTTACGGCAGCGCAAGGACCTGGAAACACAGCTTTCAAGTTTCTCTCTGTATTTATGTAACCCAAACTAACTCTTTTTTGGAAAGAGCCACTCTGCCTCATTTAGATACCTAAATATAGCAGCCGCTCTGGGGGGAGGATTAGCCTGCGAGTGCCCTGGCGGGTATGGGACCTTTGCAGATGGGTGTTAGGGGGAGTTTAGACCCCGTTCAATCAGGCCCTGGGGGGTTATTCCCCTGCCGTTAGCAGGGCAGGCTTGTAGCCGTCCTGGGGGCAGCGGGAGCTGGAACGTGACCGGGCTGCATGGGCAGGCAGGGAAGCAGGAACCTGCGAAGATGTGAACTGCAGGGTTTTTCTAAATGTCTTGATGTCTTTTGAGGCCAGAGCCCATCTATGCCCAAATATGCTGTCTGCTCCAAAGCACAGAATCAGAGCTGAGCTACGGGGTGAAGTCTCCATGTCCTGCCCTGCCAAAGGGCCCGTGGGGCTGCGGCACCTTGGGGTGACCGTTCAGAGCTGCTGGAGCAGAGCCATCGCTGCGATGTGGGGTTGGGCGGAAAGGCAACGAAGGGCAAAGGTCCTTCTGCCCTGAGGTATATGGGGCACCACAGACATCAAAGTCCTTTGAGGGCCTTTTGGGAAAGACCCGGGACCAGCCCTTTGAAATGCCGAGCTGAGGGATGCCCCACTGGTGCCGCTTCTCCTTGCCAGGGATGCAGGCTTGCCACCCTCATGGGCACGGGGGTCCGTACGCTCGGCCCACGACGCAGGCACTGTGCACATCCTCTCGACCTGCTTCTGCTTCTACGCACAAGATTCCCCATTGCCTTTGGAGCGAGCACGAGGGATGCGTTTGCCTGGGTGCTCTGAGTGCTCACCGGCTCGCCCACACGCGTGGTGAGGCTCTCCTGTAGTGCCTGGGATCAGCAAGGCTTGCACGTTGCGCCAAGTACTGATGGGAACGGAGTTTCGTGGAGGTGCACAGGGCACCCCTTGCTTTTGTCTCTTGACGTCTCCGACTGCCCTGCGATGGGGGTGCCGTGAGTCTCTTCCAAGGAAGCGGGGAGCAGCCGTTAGTGTCTGTGCTGGTGTCCCAGGGACTTGGGATTTTCTGCAGCAGGCTATTTCTGAGCGCATGGAGGGGGGACCCTTGTGCGCCCCCTCTTCCCTGCTTTGCAGCGCTGACAGCGAGAGCCCAGCTCACCTGCCCAGCGCTGCTGCAGGGCCTCCCCGGTCTGTCTTGTGATTTGGGCCCTGATGGAAATGCGCAGGAGCTGCCTCATGTTTTCTGTGTGAAAGCAGAGGGTCCCTCTGCTATTTGAACCTTCATCTCTCTGCTTTTCTTGTTGCTTCCTCTGCACGCGGCAGCTCTCTCTCGGCACGCCTCCACATCTCCCATCCCTGCCCCTCACGGTGCCGTCGCCTAGCTCGGAGCTGTGCAGCCTTCCGCCAGCGTTCCCCTCCGTGTGCAGGGTCCTCTGCCAGCCCTGCAGTCCCACCAGGCTAAACGGTGAGTTTAGGGTGTCAGGGTGTCCGGCTTCACACAGTGCCCTTGCACAACCTTGCAAACCCCAGTGAGATGCCCCCTCAGCTCCCATCGCACAGGCTGGGACCAGGCAGGTTCAGCGCTGCCCACGGCAGCCCCACTGGTCCCTGCTGGGTGGAGGTGGCCTAGGTCTGAAGGAAGGACCCTGCCCTTTTGGTGATGTGCTCCTCAGGTCTGTGTTACTTGGCCCTAGCAAGGCGGAGGTGAAATAGAGAAGGTAAAGGCAGCGCATTGAAATGGGAGGAGGCAGCGCAGTGGAGATCCGGCCGGAGGGCCCGCAGCATCCCCAGGATCCCCGAGCTGCTCTGGCAGATGGCTGCAGCCCTCCCACCCTGCTCTAAGGAATACAAATGTGCGGCAGATACGGTTACCCAGCCCCGAGAGCGGTGTTAGCTTTCATCTAGATCGATATCCCTGCCCGCCTGTGTCTGACGGAGCGCTCGGCCAGCAACCCAAGCCCGGACAGGAGGAGACACCCACCACGGCTCTGCTGCCCGCTCGAGACCCTGCTGTCCGTCTGTCCGTCTGCCTCGGCGTGGAGGCAGAGCCAGCGCCAACCCCAGTGCCGTTGCTGTGCTGTCGGACTCTGTCATGCGTAAAATGTAATAAATAGGGCCATAAGCCTTTTACGAAGTCTATTTCCACTCTTGGATCCGGGATTTAATGCATGGCTGCTTAGAGAGGCTGAGGATTTCAGGGGTCAGCAAGGCTAATTGCACTGCTGGAATAAAAGGGCGCACGGCAGGATCCTGCGGGCAGGCGCGAGGGGGTGCTGGGGGTCCCAGCCACCCGCCGCGCTGCCCCAGCCATACCAGCAGCCTGGGAAAGCAGCGGCCCCGTGCGGGGACTTGGCAAGGGATGTGGTCCCTGGGGAGCGCTCCTCGGTTGGGCACTGGTGGCTTTTGGGGCTGGGGGGACTGCGTCTGCCACGGAGGCATATGCTGCAGGTGTTCAGGTCCCCACTGCTCCGTGGTGTCCTGTGTGTCTGACTGAGCACGTCTGGCTGAGGCGCTTGATCTGAGATTACCTGGAAGCCAGGGAAAGCCTCCGTGGGGGCCGAGGGCCAGTGAGGATCAGGGCTGTCCTGGTG
>NW_010261510.1:0-818 GCF_000690775.1 Eurypyga helias
CCTGGCTGAACCCAGCACACCTATCTTTTCACATCCTTCAGCATTGGCCCTTCCAGTGAAGAACAGTGGTCTCCGTCTCCCCAACACGTCACTGCCATGGGAATGGGTTCCCCAGTAACTTTGTAACTTCATCATTAACAAAGGTTGTATTTAAGATTCCTTCCTTTCCTGCTTAACACCACCCAAATTAGTCTTGTTGGAATTAGCTGTAATTAAGGACATATTGTGAAATATGGTGGGGGCAAACAGAATTACACTGTATTACTTTATTAATAATATTCTTTAACTACACTGTAAATTGCTATTAGGCCTGCATATTACTGCCTGGATATGGAAATAGTCTTTTGCTCTGCTAATGTAGCACAATTTTCTTTTAAATGTAAACAAATTATACTCTATTAATATGCTGTTCTACTTGCATAGTTAATTATTGTAACAGTAAGGAATAAAATTGTTCTGCTTTCTCTGTTTCTGATGGAAAAAGGGCTACATAAATAGTTTAATAGGGAACTAATTATGCACAAAATTTAGATGCCTAAAATGTGTTTGTAATTGCATTAAAATGGTCTTCTGTTCAAATATTGGAAAGCCTGCTAATTGGAGGCTAGCTGGAAATTTAAATATTGTGATCTAGCTGGAAATTTAAATATTGTGTAATCAATTATTTTAATACAGTACATATGGTTGTGTTTCTGTTCACATTTGTCTTTGGAATTGAAGAGAATATTTAACAGTGTTTAATAAGAGTAGTTCTGGATTTTATGCCAATGAGGTGAGGAAGCCAAAGGCTGGAACAGGTTACCCAGAGAGGTGGTAGA
>NW_010261511.1:0-705 GCF_000690775.1 Eurypyga helias
CCCTTTCCCGGGGGACCAACCCCTCCTGGGCTGCGGGGCCGGCTGATCCCTGCCTCTTAAGGGCAGATAATTCCCATCAGAAAGCCATTGGCTGCCAAGTTCCCTCCTGATGGAGGCTTGGGCAGCAGCGAACATGGCATCCGAGACTGGTGAACCTCTCGGATCCACTCACTGTTCCTGGACACCAGAAGCCATCTAGCAGAGTGCCTGCACCCGTGGCAGCATCCTGCCAGGAGCTTGGCCAAGGAAGCCCCTGGAGAGGGCTGGCAGGCCCCAGGACCAGGCATTTGCAAGGGATACAAGGGCTCAGGACAAGCGCTACCTTGGTAGGAAGCTGCACGCTGCAATACCTGAGGGCTGGGGGTCTCAGCTGGGCATCAGGGTCCTCTCCTTTGAGCCCAGGGACATGCCCCTGCCTCCCCATTGCTGTGGTGCAAAGGGAAACTGAGGCAGGGAACACTACAGGAGACCCAGCAAACCCAGGTCTCCCCTCCGCAACAGCTTTCCACGGAAAAGGCAGGGTTACCTCTGCATTCAGCATCCGAGATGGCCGTGCACTCCTTCACCATCACCTCGTTCTCCTCGCAGGTGGTGCAGGGCAGGCAGGGGTCCACGAAGTTGGCTTCACTGGAGAAGGTGCCCTCGGGACACTCCTCGCAGACCGTGTCCTGCGAGTCCTGGCAGGGGAACATGAGGCCGAAGCCC
>NW_010261511.1:750-1359 GCF_000690775.1 Eurypyga helias
GTCCTGGTAGTAGCCATAGGCGCAGCGGCACACAGCGTCGTCCGACTCCACGCAGGGTGCGGACATGCTCTGCAGCCCCACGCACTGCGTGCAGGGCTTGCACGGCTCCGTGGCGCTCACCGTGTCCGAGTAGGTGACGCCTGGCAGAGGACAGAGGGTGAGGTGAGAGGGTCCCAGCATGGTGTCCCCATCCCCATGGCCGCTTTTCTCCCTGGCGCTGGCTTTGTCCCGTCACCAAATGGTGCCAGGCTGGGGAGATGGACTTGTGCAGCGGCTGCTGGCTGGGACCATCTCCCCTTTCATATTCCCTCTCCTCCAGGCTAGAGGGAGAGGTATCCCCCTCCTGCAGCCCCACAACGCACCAAGCATCCCCCAGCCTGCAGGCTCCGCTTCCCATGAACAGCTACACCCTTTCTGCAGCAATTCCCCAGCTCAGCAGGGATCCAGCCTTGGATGCAGCCCGGCAGGTCTGGATGCTGCCCTCAACATGCCCATCCCAGCGCTTGGTGTCCCTGTCCCAGGGCGAGCATCCTTGTCCCCAGCCAGAGCATCATCCCCATTTTTGACCTCCAGTTGGTCCCTGTGCGCATCCTACAGCCATCCCAAACG
>NW_010261512.1:0-245 GCF_000690775.1 Eurypyga helias
CTGGGGTTCTCCGGCACCAGGATCATGCCGACACCGGGATCCCACAGCTCTGGGGATCCCAGGCACCAGGATCAGTCCAGCACTGGGATCCCAGTTCTGGGGTTCTCTGGCACTGGGATCACTCTGGCACTGGGATCCCACAGCCCTGAGGATCCCCGGCACCGGCATCACTCTGGCACTGGGATCCCAGCTCTGGGGTTCTCTGGCACCGGGATCACTCCGGCACCGGGCTCCCACGGCTCTGG
>NW_010261512.1:315-575 GCF_000690775.1 Eurypyga helias
CCCGGGGATCACTCCGGCACTGGGATCCCAGCTCTGGGGTTCTCTGGCACCAGGATCCCTCCAGCACTGGGATCCCACGGCTCTGGGGTTCTCCAGCACTGGGATCTGTCCAGCACTGGGATCCCACGGCTCTGGGATCTCCTAACACTGGGAGTCCCAGGTGTTGAGATCCCCCAGCACTGGGATCCCCCCGAACTGGAATCTTTTGGCACTGGGATCCACCACTGGGATTGTCCCAGCACTGGGATCCCTCCGCACTG
>NW_010261513.1:0-2070 GCF_000690775.1 Eurypyga helias
CGGCTGTGAGGCGGGAGCGCGCGCCAGGCGCCGCGACGCCATCTTCCTCTGGGGCGGGCTGGGAGGGAGCGGCCGCCTTCGCCTCTGCCTTCAGCTCCGCCTCCTCGGGCGCGCTCACGGCAGGGGGGGGGCCTTCTAAAAAAAAACGGCCCTGCTGTGGCTGAGGAGGAGCACCGAGCAACAGGGTTTCCACGATACACGTAGGTGCAGAATAGCTGAAAACACCCAATTAACTCACACCGCTCTCCCAGAGGCCTCTCCAGACGTGGTTGTCTGGAAAAACGCACACAGTTGCATCCTGTAAACGGGAGCGTGACACCGAAGCAACTGGGGCAGCAAGCCAAAAAAGACCAGGCTCTGTCTAAAAGTAAAAAACGCTCTTTGGAGAACGGTTATCCAACGAGACAAAAAACGGTCGGCTGCTGTATCTACAGCAAGGTACTTCTGCCTATTCTGAAGTTCACTGTGGCCTATTTTTTAAGATTTAGGTAACAAATGAGAGTTCTGGTTAAGTAACTGGTTACTTCATTCCCTGGGTGAACTACCTAAGCCGAATACACCTTGCAGAGTGTGTGTTTCTTACGGAAACATCTTTCTGGTTTTTATGAGCTATAAAGGAGGGTTGAAGAGTCCGATAGAACGGATAACCGACTTGTTGGAATGCGTATTTGTGTTCCTGGCAGGCTAAATCTTTTACCAGTAGAATTTTCCCCACATTTTCCAGCATTTGTTGTGAACCTAATGTTTTCCCAGAAATCCTTTAACTTGAGAATAGTAATAAATTCTGTATCTCATTAAAAGCAGGAAGGGTAACTAAGTTCAAACTCCAGATACATGTTAGGGGTTATGGAACATACTGTGAGACGGGGACTGGTATTTCATGAGAAGCAGGGCAGGGGATGATTAGCTGAGTGGAAACATTCTCAGCATATATTAATTGCAGAGTTATAGCCAACAGTCTAAAATGTGGACAGTAGTCGTTAACTGTGGACACTAGGAACTTAAGGTATTTGATGGCTATATGTGTTTGGGCTTTAAAAAAAAAGTGTCTGGTTAATTCAAGTGATTATAGTTATTTTGTAAGGAAAGATGACATACCATTAAATGACATTAGGTCAGATAGGCAGAACCACTTTTGAAGATGGTAATTTTTGGCTTTCAAATAAAAAAACCCACCCCACCTAACACATAAAATAGCTAAGCACTAGGGGTCAGTCTTGTTCCAGATCTGAATCTTCCCAGTGTTTTCTTTAAGAAGCGGAATTTTATCAACAAAATAATGGGATTGTTTTGTCTTTAGAATTGTGTAAAGAATTATGGGGTATGTGAACTGTTTGTGGAGAATGTAGGCCAGCAGCAAGACAGAGAGTCTTCTATCTTATAGATAAAAATAAAGTTTAAAATAATTTATACATGTGGCAGAGAGGTTTCTGCCTGACGTATCGTACTACCATACATTTCTGTATGTTTAAAACAGATACCTGCTCTTTCAAGGTGAGTGGTTTGTATTTTGTATTAAGTTTTAAAACATGGATCTGGCTTAATCCCCTTCTGCTCCTAGAGGGCAGGATATGCACAGCACTGTAGTAACATAGAATCTTAGATGTCAGCTTTTTTTCTAGAAGATTTTGGTGTATGTTGAAGAAATAGTCACTCTACAAAAATATTATCATCAACAGCAAATCCTCAAGCAGTTAGGGGTTTTTTGGGTGTGGTTTTTGGTGGGTTTTTTTTGGTAAGATTGTATTTTCTAGGTAACCATCTTTCTATTTAAGATATTTTTATTGGAGAATTAACTTCATCTAGCTTTTTTCCACTCTAGGCGTCTGTTTGTAGAGAAGAGGATGGAAACAGGAAGAGAAGAGCAGGTAAAACTTTGTGATCCTCGTGGATTTTAAAGCCCAGGACTTTTAAGTGAAACTAACAACGTAAATTGAATTATTTTTGATTCACGGATGTTTGGCAGCCCATTTGTGCCTATCCTTATCTAAGATCAACAGATAACGATTTTCCCTGCTGACTACCTTTATGATGGATACCTTTACCTTTTAACAAGGCCAAGTGCAAGGT
>NW_010261514.1:0-17655 GCF_000690775.1 Eurypyga helias
CCCCCCCCCAACCAACCAAGCAACCCACTCCCTGGTTCAGTATACTTTTCTGCCTGAATACTTCATTCATTTTAATATACCAGGGTGTTAGTACCTAACTAAATAATACTCAGAAGTCCTGCTGTTTGTTTTCATCACTGAAACACTAGAAGCACTTTTCTGTGTGGGAATTTGTCGTCCCCTAAATTCTACAGAGCATCTCAAAATACACAGTCACTTGATATCAGTAGAAGCTTTTCCCTGTGTTTTAAGTACTTTGAACTCATTTTTAATAGAAATAGGATATGTGTCAATGCTACTTTGAACAAAAAATGACAGAGGCAGTTATACCAGGTTCTTTCCTACATGGTAAGTAAGCGTCTACAGTGACGTACGGAAGTATTATTTTTGAAAGCAGATTCTCTGAGGACAAATGTTACAAAGTTGCAGAAAATCACAAACTATTTCATACAGAATATGGATTTTTTTTCATAAGGAAAGAATATATTTTCACCTGTAGCTATTAGTAATATTATGCAAGAAAGTCTAAAAAAATGCTTGTCAATATTTTTTTTTTGTTTTTTTTAGAAAAACGCCCCCATTCTATGTTTCGGATGATTTGGATACGTTCCACATACTTCCGAAGGGATCTGCACACCAGTTTGGGAGTGTTAGAAGAGACTGGGAGATCAAGCCTGTCAGCAGTTATTAGGTAATTACTCCAGTAATCTAGCAGTCGTTTTAGTAATTTGAGGCTGAGGTTTGCAATCAAATAAAGAGTTTGTTCCCACGCTCTCCCAAAGCTGACAGTGTTAAATTGGCAATGTAGATTAAGTTGTGGACAAATCTGAAGAATTGGTCAGCAAGCAGTTAGACATTAAACTATCTTGCAGTCTTTTGCATAGATAGATTTTTTCCTAAGATCTTTGTAATACCCTATGTTGATAATGAAAGCCATACATGTATTTTTGAAGGTGCAGTGTGATAGACTAATGCTGCTGCAGAAGGTGCTTGCTCTGAATTGTCAGCATCAAGAAAGACTGAAATATGATTTCTTGATTTGAGTCTCCATCTGTGGATATTTATTATGAGTTTTAAAAATCCCTATAGGATCCATATGGAAAATGAGTTCTTTTTTGAACTTCCACATTTCTAATTTTCTGAAGTGGTCTTCTTTATTCCTTCCCTATGTTTTAATGCTGCATTAAGGAGTATTTTTGCATTTATTAGATACTTGTAGATACCTCGTATGACTAGCGAACACATATTAATTTAAGCATGGAAATCCTTAGAAAACCAAGAAAATTGAAATGAAATCCTAATATCTGAAATAGTGAAATTGATATTTCCCAAGCTACCTTGTATCTACTTTTATAAAGCTTCTGTCTTGTCTTAAAAAAATGCATGTGACAACACCTTGCAAGATAATTTTTTTGTATGTGAGTCACTAAGTTTTTTTAGTTTTGTGCTATAATTTTATCAGCATAAAGACGACTTATTGAAACCAAGAATGCTTATTTCTTGTATCTATAAGTTTCTGCAAACCTTTAGAAAATTTTGAGAGTTATTACTACCATGGAATTGTTGGGACTTTGGGGCCAATCCTAAATCATAAAGACACGGAATTGTATCGATAGGCTTTGTATCAGGCCCTGAAGAAAAAGATGAATGCTTGTCAGTCTTTTACTTTTTGATGAGGTATTTCCATGATCCAGAGTTGACACAGTGACTGTATAATGATCTGATGGGGGGAGGGAATAGTCGTATGTCCTAAAAGAGGGCTAGAGTCTGTATGAAGATAGTGGGAGTTAATTTTATTTGAAAAGATGCATACTAACTGTCAGAATTCAGAAAATCCATTGAAATGACCGCAGCATAGCTATTGGAGCATATTAGCTGGATTTTGTTTTTCCCTTGTGAATTTTAGAATATTTAGCCTCAGATTCACATTTTTCTTTCTACACACCCGGGAGGTTAATTGGGGCTGTTTGACTTCCGGCAGTAGGATTCAAATGGCCCTTATGAAGCATGAGGAAGCCCTTTAGACCTCCATTAATGCTTACCTAAAGCCTTCATGGAATGGTATTTTGCAACTACTCCTTTTGCAGGCATTATGAGCGTCCTTTAGAGTTTACTGGAAGCAATGAACCTTTTAAATATTAATATTTAAAAAACTAATGTATTTTATATTTAGAATGGAGTTTGTTGGTGTCTGCTACACTGATGGGTAAGACAATCACCTGTAATTGAGAATGGATGTGGGAGAAGAAGCTTGATGTACGAAGTGGTTAACCCTTGATTCTGTTGGGTGTTAGGGCAAATCTTCCTGTTCCGCAGTAGCACCCCTCTTGGAGCCAGAAACTCAGACCAGCAGGCCCCATAGTGCCTCGGTCTACTGGATACTCTTCTTTGTGGTGGTGGATGCAGGAACCTACAGATTCCGTAGGGATTGAAGTCTTCACATTTTGCTTGTTCCCAGTGTTCTTTCTTCGCTTGTCTCTGAAATGTTCATACAGCCATAAAAAATAATTTTAAAATACTACTACATGAATTTATACTCATTATCAACGTTTTTGCTCTTACCTTGAATTACCCACACCACAAAATAAGCTCTAACATAATAGACTAAGTTTTTGGTTTTGTTTTTTAAAGGGCTAAATAAAACAGGCGTAATGGTTCTTGCCTTCAATATCAGTTTTATTCAGAATACAGGATCTCCAAAATGTATAGAACAATGTATGTGGCTGTAATATTTCTTTTCCCAATGTTAAAAATATAACTTAAGATAGTTTAAAATGTTAAAAATAAAGGCATTCATTTAAAAATGATCTTTTCTTCAAAGGCAATATTTAAGAATATAATCGCATGTTTTTTTTTGATGAGCATTCTTCTGTGGGGACCCAGAAACAGTAGTGCTTTGTGGAGAGCGCAGATTAACAATAATAATGAAAGAAATACAAAAGAAAACAACAATCTGATTTAGGACTCACTTTTCACTTTCCTTTCTGTGGGGTGAGTGGCACGCCAGTTCCCTCTTATGCTTTTATTTGGTTTTGGAAGGATTCCAGACCGAAGTCTAATATGCACCACTGCTCAAATGCACCTCAGATGGCTACATTATTGTTAATTGATAGAAAAACAGACGGCCTAAAAGGATGGAAGTGCTTTATGCTGCAGTTCAGAAGCCCCTTCTGGCCAGCAGTAGGAACTGAGCACTAACAGTCACTCTTAAGCAGAAAGACAGACTAAATGCCCTTTTCAAAAATGCTGCAGAAAGAACTGAGTGGGCTGTGGGCTTCACAGTTAGACATAGCAGTGTGTTGACAAGTTTATTTTCATCCTTGCTTAGTAGCAAAATGCTAAATATATTCTTCTTTGGTTACATTAAAGTATGTTTCCTTCCAACTTTGTCCTTGAGTTGACATGTGTTTGTTTTATTTTTAGTGCTGGAAAACCAGCACAGTAATATCCCCTATAGGGAAGCATTGGAGTATAGCATGAGAAAATGAAATTGGATGCTTAATACTGTATTCATGCTTGTGAAGAGGCAAAGATCTGGATACTGTTTATGAACACAAAAAGGAGTGGACTGACAGGGCAGAAGATTGTGAGATTTGATGGGGAAATGGCTCTTATTTACCTGCCTAGAATGGACATTTCTTGAAAAATATAGAATAGAGCTATGTGATGAAAGTCTGCATTTTCTTGGCTTTTGTGGGTGGTTGTGTGTAGTGTTCACTGAACGTGAAATTTCTGTGTATTTGTTGTATTGTTTTATCCTTCCAAGCTTATCTTGGTGCTGTGGGGGGTGGGGGAAATGTGCTAAAACACTATATGAATTATTGATGGAAGAGATCTGAAAGATGTGCAATTTATTCACCCAGGAAAAACCACACTTTTTTGTTACATCTTATTTCAAGTGGCTTTTTAGAGGGGTATAATATTATCCTATCTTTTTATCCTTATGTCAGCTTGAAGTCTTTGAATTCTATAAATTACTAGTGAGCATTAACAATTAGGCATTAATTTGAATAAAAGATTTTTTTGCTTAAAAATGAAGAGGAGTGATGGGAGAACATGACTTCAGTACATCTTGCACCATTTTAAAAATGGAAGCATTTAGTGAAAAGAATGTTTCTGAGGATAGAGAGGATATATTCAGTAAGTAAAGCATTACTGCATGGCGAGGCAGGAATCAGTGCTGATTTGGACTGTTGCAGGGTCTTTAGCTGGGAATCTAAGAGAGTTAGATTTGAAATTCTAGACACCAGTTGAGAAATGGTGCTGTTAATGACCCCAAGCAGTTGCTTAGAAAGCCTATATATTACTTTCCTTTGTTACCTCTAGGTATGAAGAGAAAATGAAAGGACTTTGTGGCCTTTCTGCCAAAAGCAACACTCAGGAATACAAACACATACAGGAAACAAGTCTCTGATATTTTCTGAGAAAATGAAACAAAATCTATGAGAAATGAAAATAAAAAAAGAAGATATATTCTTGTGAGGGGGGTGTTTGGGCATGACGGATGCAGATAGTCAGCACACCATTTAGTTTGATGAAGAAATACCTCTCAGTCAGTCATGGGACATGCACGCATAATGCTGTTCCAGCTGTTTCAGGATAATAGGTTAATGGTCCAGTTGAGGCTGATTCTCTGCAGCTGTAAGAAAATTGGAACCGACAGTAAGAGGAGCCGTGGGGAAAAGTTGCCTGGGGCAAGAGACTTCAGGAGAGATGTCCAGACTTCACTTCCAGTTTTGTGCTTCCACAGGAAATTGTGTCTCAGTTGGTTGCACTGAGTTTAAAGGACCTTAAAGACCATCTAGTTCCAACCCCCCTGCTACGGGCAGGGACACCTTCCACTAGAACAGGTTGCTCAGATGGCCTGCAGTGTCATGAGTTTGCATGCCGCCTGGTAGCACTGCATTCTCTGGGCAACCTGTCCCAGTGCCTCACCACCCTCTCTGGGAAGAATTTCTTCCTGATGTCCAATCTAAATCTCTCTTTTTTCAGTTTAAACCTGTTACCCCTTTTCCTGTCACTACAGGCCCTTGTAAAAAGTCCCCCTTCAGCATTCTTGTAGGCAAATTGACACTGTAAAAGAAAACAACCAAATTTAAGACGTGTGAATGGTTTCAGAATACTACAGAAAATTATCCCAGAAAGGAAGTAACATTTCTTTTTCCATCACTTCATTGAAGATATGATTTGGTTTAAAAGTTGCTCTATAAAGTTGTAATCCTGGCCTCACTGAAACCAAATAGGTCTGATTTCAAAACCCAAATGTCATTGGTCCATAGCTGGAAGAAAATGATAGCAATTTTTTTTTTTTTTAAAGCAAATTTTGAACTATTCATCTTCATTAGCTTACTTCTCTGCTACTATTTTATGTTACTGTGGTCTTGACCTCTTCTTTCTACATTTGGAGAAATAGTATTGGTTACAGTGCCTCATGTCTCTGGTACAACTCTTCTTCAGCCACTGAGTCATTTTCTGTTTTTAGAATTTACTTCTCTTTAGCTTATTGTTATGACTAAATTCTACCAACTTTCTTCCCACGTCTCTTGTCACACTCTAGGTGGCAAATAATGCATTCTTTCCTTATAACATGTATCGTGCCTTTCTCTTTTCACCCAAAACACAGGGAGAAAATACCTAGAAAGGGTTAAGAAAGAGATCTAAAAAGTGCTAGGGATAGACTAAAAGGGAAGGAGCTGCTGCTGCAGCATGTCTGGTGTATCAGCACTGCCTGAAAGTGTATCAGCTATCAATTATTGATAGCAAAATCTGTTTTCAGGGGCCTGACTCTTCAAATAGTTTCAGCAATGCAACACTAATGGTAAGTGAATTAATTTTGCTACTTCTACTACAGAATTATTTTAAATCTGTTTCCATATCAGTGGGAGGTCCTGGTATGACTGTTTATTCTGCAGCGTGTAATCTTGTCAGTTAAATCCTTGAAAAATAAATAAACATGTTGCACTCTTATCAGTAATTTGTATGCAGGAGAATTTGGTGTATTATCCTGCCACATTCTGCTGCTAAGTTCAATTTTTGATTTTGGTGTGGTTGTCCCCCTCCCCCCCCCACTATTGCTCTCTGTTGCAGACTGTGTTAATTGAAATACATTTCCTTCGGTTTGAATGCTTATGTATTCTGTCCAACACATGTATTTTGGAATGAGTTCTTTTTCCAGGATTCTTGCTCCTTTTCTGTTTTTATGCTCTTTCTCATTCATCCTTGAGCTCATAGTTTATCTTTCCTTATAATAGAGAGCTAGTCTCAGGAGCATCTTTTGAATACAGTAAATCTTGATCCATTAGCAAGACAAAAGATGCTTCTGGAGAACAGCATGAAGCTTTTTGTGTGGTGATATATCGTATAGATACAGCTGCACAGTAATCCCTGTTTCTGAACCTGTGAATCCTATATGAGCTATGAAATATGAAGCACTGCCTCTAGGCAGCCAAGCAATTCTGAAAGTGATGTTTGAAGCTTCTAATCTTTATCAAGAAAGAGAGAAATTCAGAGGAAACTCAGTTGGTTTTAGCTGTAATCTCTACTGTGATGAAGGTTTGATTTAAATGGGGTGTAGTTTTGACCTGGGTGAGACATGGGTAGGTCTTGTTACTAAATGAGTCTCTCTCTTAGTTATATTCCTGAATTGTGCCATCAGCAGGGCTGTTCTGGAACTGAAGCACTGTGATACAAAGACCACAAAAGTCAATAGAAATGTCTGTATTTACTTCAGGGGGCTACAGGGAAGATCTTGTTACATGTTTCTTGATCTCATTTACAGTATAGACTTAAGATAAATTTTGTACTTTGTGTACCCTTCTTCTGAATCATAGGACTGGGAAATTTCCTGGAGAAAACCACTTTCTTCCTTCGAGCAATCAAAGTAGCATAAAAAAATAGGGAAGAAGTTTCATAATTGTGAAATAATATTCAAAATCCTGGATTAATAACCAACTGTGAATCCCAGTTTATTCTCCATTTCTTTCTGGCTGGATTATCAATGGTTGTCTTCATCGTCATTTATACTAACACTTTGCATTTAACATTTAATGATTTATTCTGGTTGATAGTTGTAAGTTTTCCATACCTTTGTATTTATACATGCATTTGGCTCAGTTTGGTGCAGTTCTTTTTTCCTTCTCTGTGGTTATTGGGTAAATACGCTCTCTGGCTACAAAAAATTGTTCTGCAATATGAAAGGTGTGATATGTCTGAGAGAGACAGAGGCACAAAACAATAAACATTGTAATTTTCAGCCTAAGATAATGTGACGATTAAAAGAAATTGTGTGTGGATCAGTTCTCAATTATGTTTTATTTTTGTTGTTGGTGGTGTGTGTTGCTTATAACATAAGAAATTAATTTATTTGCCTCTTTTGAATATTTGAAAACCAGTTAATTTTGCAGCCAGCATGTATTTGACTGAATAGGTTTATGCCTTTCTTCATTAAGAATTCACATTTTAAAAATATAAGATTAAAGCAATGAAAAAACTAAATTTAGTCCTGCTAAATGAATTGAATTTCCTACTGCTCTAGCCTCTGGCCGAGGACTTTTATTTCAGCACATTTCTCAAGCCTAGCTCTTAACCAACACACAATGACCTTTTTTAAAAAAACCCTGAACAACCAAACACACACTCCAGACCCAATCGCTTTTAAGTGTTGCTTTTTAGGAGTTGACCAAGATGGATGAGGACAAGACTAACTGTGATATTGTTCCAAACTTGGAACTGTGCTGCTGCTGCGATTAAAGTCATGAAGGCAAATAGGCATACTTAGGTCAGTTATCTCCTTAGATTTTGGAGTTATTTTAAACTACATTAAAAGCTACAATGCCATTGTCAGTACAGCCTCTGAGACTTGGAGGCAGTGCACGATTACTCAATAAATAAACTGTTCAGGACTACAGGGTTGCAGCAGTAATGCTGTAGTTATTCAGAAAGTACGTTATTTTGATCCTATGAGTTCAAGCATATCCCAGAAAACTACTTTTTGGTAGGCTATTCTCATGATTTGTTCTTTTGAGCAAAAATTCAAGGTAGTATATGAAGTCTGGTGCACTTAATTTTTCTTTGTTGTTTGGAGTATTCAAAGTATTCAATTTAGAGTCAATTTTTAAGGCAATTTTCTGACTACATGCAGTATTTATCAACAGGTGAGCAATATATACACAAAATATTCCTATAGTAGGATACTGGAGCCTCATCTCATTGAGACTCATATCCTATTGTAGGAATCATATCCTCCTGATGAGGATAGCGACTCTATTTAGATCCCCTACAGTGGATAAAAATAGTGTGACACAGAGGGTTTGGAGCCAATCTATCCTTTTAAAGGGATTTTTATAAATCGGGTCAATTCCAGTTAGAGAAGCTTCTGACAATTCACATCCTTTTGAAATTGCCGATTTTCTCTTTTTTACATTTGCAAAAATATTTTTCAAATCAGTGGTACCCCATTGAACCCCAAATACTAAGTTGTGGGCAGGAAAGCATGTTTTTCCTGAAATGTTTTGTATCTGCTGGAGTTTCAGCTGGTTTTATCAGCTGTTTTTAAAATATTACTAGCACTGATTATTGGTTTCAGTAGTCTTAGTGATACTGTAGGCCAACTGTGAATATTTCGGACTGACATTTAATATTTACAGAGTAGAAGTATGGCACAGTAAATGTTAAAATATTAGAGGCCTACCAACTCATACAAGAATTCTCAGTGTAGCTGAGCAAATTGATCCATCACTGGAAGTGTCAGTATAATTTGGTGGTCATGGAAGAGCACCTTTATTGCACTTTCATGGTCAAGAAGAATTTGAATAGGTGTTTCTTGTGAGTGCACCTGGTAGCTTATACAAGGTCTGATTTTGCTTAATGTTTGCACATCAGGTGCTGAAAGTGCAGGCTAATTTCTCCAGATATGTATTTCAGGCTGCCTGTGGGAGTGTCATCCTTGTTGCTAAACTAGCAAACATTGTTGTGTGGCAGCGTGTGAATTAGGGTGATGTAATCCTCAATCAGAGTTTTCGTGGGCCATGTGTGATGACTGCAGTCTGCGTCTAGAGATACTAAAATAGATCTATGAATCGTAGGGCTGTAAAACAGGAGACGTAATGGGGCAGACTTCATGTGGGGCCAGAGTGTGGTTGTTGCCATATACAGACGTCTGTAGAAATTATTTAAACCATGTTTATGTTCTTGTGTCCCTGAACTTGAGGCTGTTTTCACACCAAGCCAATGCCCTCCAACCTGAAGCAAGAGAGGGAGAATTTCATGTGTGAGGGGAAGCCTTCTAAAGATATCCCTTTTTTTTGCCTTTCCCAAGATCCTTTGTAAATCTTCCCCCAAGGGCTATTTATAATGCAGTGAATCATTGCAAATATCAGCTTCATTAAAGGGTTACGGCTTTTTCTGTTATACTAAGACAACTATGCTGACACGTGTGAAATGTAAAATTGTCCTGTCTTGTAGATCCCCAAGATCTCTAGCTCTTCCTAGAGGAAGAAATCTTTTGAGAAGTGAAAGATAGAAAAAGAAAGGAATATTTTAATTACAGCAGTGATTAGTGTATGTTGTACGAAATGTAAAACACCCAGTGATACGTGTCAGTGTATGTGGATACGCTGTAGTGGAAAGCATGGATGGCGCACTGCAAAGTCAAAAGCCATGACAAAGATGTTCCCACAGGTGTCACAACTCAATTCTTCTCCTAATTTACCCTTTCCCTTACAAAACCACACTGTTAATGTCAGAATTCAATATTACTATTACACATAATCGTTACTGCACATTATCATCTCTGTTTCTTTCATTAGCGGCCATGGCTGTCTCGCCACAAGAAGCGTTGACCCTTCGTGTGTGGCAGTCTGGCAGTCAGCACAGCTTCCTGCACTCATGGTCCCCAGGACAAATCAAACAAGGGTCCTTCAGCTGTTTGTCTTAAAAGGAATGCTACATTTGAGGTGACAGAATCCAGCCCTGCTATGGGCAGTAGGTGTCATGCCGCTCAGCTGTTGGTTGCAGGGCTGATGCACTCTAATGTGGTGTGTGTTTCCAGGCTGAAAATGCCTAGATCACTCCAACGCTGTTCTAAATAAAGGTGTAGTGATTGTTGGTGTTGCTGAGGTAGGTAGTTACAATAAATAGAAATGGGTTTCCATTCAGTAAGTGGAACTTGCTGTGATTTGGGGCTTGGGATACTTTCTTTTGTAGAGTTAGTGAAATGCTGTCCTGCTGACAGATTTATGGTGTTATCAACACTTACTCAAGGGGTGAACAGTAGTACGAGACCTATGCATTGTCTGTGCTTTTTGCTGACAGGGAGTAGAACATCAGAGCTGATATGTTTTTAGCAGTGAGTGATGCAGATACATATTTTCTGAAATTAAGATTTTACTGTATAAAAATATGGTTACATTTTGGATTGTTTGGGCTATTTTGTGATTATTTTTCTTTGCATTACAAATGCTAAATGATGTTTATTAAAAGTTCTCTGCATTTTATTTATGAATTACAGATTTGTAAATCATCCAGGTTCTTTTCACTTGCCTTGTCAATTAATATATTTCCTATGTTTTACTGAATAAGAGAAAGCTTCAAGCACTGTCTTTTTTATTGTAGTCTTCTACTTCTGTCTCGCTTTCTTTGATGGCCCCCTCTTTCAATATTGGGAACATAAGTATGAAATGCTGTGGCACTCAATTTGCTAACAGTCTCAAATATGTTATCACTTTAGAAAGGGCTTTTGAAGGGTGAGAATGAGCTAACAGACAGTCACATTGTGTGCTCTGCTATGAAAGACACTGTGGAGGTCATTTTTTAAACAGAAAATCAATCTTCAGCTTTGAAAGCTTTGACATTGATTTAAATTTGGCCAAGGATTTGGTTTCCTTTTGAAAAATGGATGAACGCAAAAAGAAGCAGTATTGCTTCATGACAACACTGAAAAGAAAAATATTGCTTCTGTGCCTACTTCTGATCTCTGTTTATTGTGAGCAGGAAATGGTTATTTCTTGTGAAACTCTTATCTTGTGACACTTCCACTGTCTTAACAGCTTCTGTGACATTTTCTGTTTTCAGAATCAGGGATGCGTACTTACCATTGCATAGACCTTTTGTGATAATAAACAGCGAAAAACCCAACCCAAAGCAGTGCAAAGTCAGGAAAGACCAAAAGAAAATCTCCCGTGAACTGGGACTACAAAGCTCCCAAGTCTCTGCCGACATGCGTGCCTGAGCCTCCGAGCTGGCACTGGAGGGTCGTTTTCTGACCAGACTCCAGCCACTTAAGATCACGCACCTTTACTGTTCTTCAGCCAAAGGTACAGGCTCACAGCTGTGACACAGACTCTGTTTTGCATTGTGTTTTGAAGGTAGATGGGAAGGGTCATGATAGCTTATTCTTTCAGTATTACCAGATAGGCGTTGTAAAATGCCATTTATTATATAAGCCGTGTTGCCAAAGGCTAAGCCTGCTTCTAGGGCCTTTACTGACTGGGGTCTCGCATGGGAAATGGCAGCTGTAAGGTTGAACTCACAGAAAAGTGACTAACATGGATTCACAAGTAGGGTGCTGATAACATAGCTTGGTTTGGTGATTTTGGTAGTTTGTTTGGTAGTTCTGGGAAATTTTGGAAGTTTTAGAAATGCTGGCCGTTTGGATAAACTGTTTCAGAGAATTGTGTTGCAGAACTGCAGGATTCAAAAAAGTTTTAAGCTATGTAAGTCATGCCATTTGTATTTTGTAGCTGTCTGTTCAGCGAATCAAACACCTGAGAACTCTGTACATTCACTTTATGTGAATGAGCTGCTGAATAAACATCTCATCTGATGGTGAGAGTAAAGCGTGTTGAAATTAATAGATTTTGTTTGACTTCAGAATATTTTGAACTGAACCCAAATGTGTATGCATTTTTAAGCCAGCTGACAGGTAGCCTTTTAAAAACATGCTTATCACTTTGACACATTGAGCCTCAAAATGAGGTCTGCTTTTTGCATTTAGAATTTCTCTGTAGGAGTGAGAACTTGCCACAAAATTGTTCTTTTAGCATGTTACAGTAAAAGTCTTCAGCTATGCCTGCATGTAGCAGGAGCTCTTCCAGGTACATTTTAACAAGACATATATTTAAAAAAAGTTGTGAAAAGGTATGAGGCTTTAATTCTGCAGTTTAATTACTGCAAATTGTTATTACCTTGCTGTTTGAGGGTGTTACTGAAAAAGGTATTTTTCTCTTACAATTTCTGATAATATCTTAATCTCATTTTGAATCTGCATTTCATAGCTTAGTCCAGATCAACAATAGGTTATAGTTTTGTGTAATTGTAATAAACAGCAAACCCCTCACTACAGTGTATCCAGAGTTTTACACTCAACATCTAAAATTACTTAGACTAAAAAACCCCAGAACTCAGATGTTTGCTAAGTCAATGCTCTGAGGACTATTTTTACTTCTTTTTTTTTTTTTTACGTTTCTGTGAATTTTTTATTATTTTAATTTTCCAGCTAACTGGGAAGTGGGGATTGCAGCCCTGTGATGTTGTCTTTGCCTCCCTGTGGTTATCTGCCAAGTGCTGTGTCTTCAGCGCGTCTCTGTTTCAGAGTGAAAGCTCCTTTTCTCAGGAGCTTTGTGGATTTCTTCCCAGCTACTGTGCGTTTCCAGGCACTTGACAGCACAGAGTACATTGCACTAATGGGCTCAGAGGGAAGCAGTCTGCTAGTTTTAAAATGTATTCTAAACTGTTCCACTGTTGGTGAGTGGTTACTTGTCTCTACACAAAGAATGCAGGAAATTAAACTAAATCTGGCAACTTCCCTTGGTAAATAGGAAGACACTTAAGAAATGTTAGTTGTCTTTGAGAGGTCTTGTATGTGCCAGGGCTGAAGATCTGAAGTCACATTTTCAGTTCATATAGGTAAAGTTAAGCACACGCATAGCCCATGGAGCTTTGGAAACTGGTCACCAGTAGTGCCATGATAGCTAGAAGAAAGGAAGAGGTTCACATTAAAAACAGTGCATTGAGTGATAGTGTTGTCTCTGTATTAGGACACAGAGTATTTTGATATTAGGTGATTCTACTGTTCTTAATACTTAAGATTGTCAAATCTATTTTAAATGTGCATATGCAATCAAGTCTCTTTTTGTTAACACAGTAGTTGTTTCATGGTTACTGGTATGATCCGAGTTACCTTGGGGAGTCTTAGTGACTTAGTGTTCTTCGGAATAGATTCTCAAGTTGCACCACTTCAAGTTTTAATTTGACTCCCTCTTCTCTATTTTGATCTGATTAATTTGGCCTTTTTTTGGGATGCTTACTCTTTGGGAAAAAAAGTGTCTGATGGCATGCAATTCCTATTTAGAGATTAAAAACATTTTCAGCTCCACACTGCATCAGGTTGTAAAGTGAAGGATCATGAAAAGCAGAGGTCACTTGTGAGCAGCATGGAGCAAATAACTTAGGAAATAAGAGGGATATTTGCTAAAAAATATTTCTATATAATCTAGGATAGAAGAATATTTCTTAGGCAATTTACTAACTTTTTATGACAAAGTTTGTGTAACAGCAAAAATACTCTTAATTTTTAATTTTCTCTAACATATGGCAACTTATCAAGGAAACATGGATCATTCCATTAGCTATGAAACCACTTCTTCCTACTGTCCCCTGCTCCCTTAGATAGACTCAGGCATGTGCTTTGGTCCCTGTCTCCTGTCTGTGTGCAACACTTCCCTCTCCATCAAGAGTCCCCTGCTTCTGGTGATCCTGGAGGAAAAAAGCTTTCTTTCTTTCTTTCTTTTTTTTCTTTTTATTCTTCTGTCTCCTAGGACAGGATTGTGTGCAGTGCATCTCCCTGTGTGGTGCTCTCACACCTTTGCCAGGCAACAGTAAAGATAACATCCCATCTTTTTTTTCGCCATAGAACACTTTTCTTCAAAGTGCTTGTTTGTGTAAGAATGTGCTACCTGATGAAGATGCATTAATATCTTCTTCATAAGGCTGTTTCCATTTATAGGTTAACCATTTTTGTTCAGCCACCCTTGAATCAGTATGGGTGAGCAACCAGTTGGTGTGTATCACTGTTTCAGGAGGGAAATGGTATATACAGCAGGAACTGTGATCCTTTTCTGTCTGAGTGTGAATTCAGAGATCCCAGATAGCTGACTTGTCAAGGCTAAGCAAGCTCCATCAGTCCCAGTTTGGAAATGGAACACTTCCATGTTATTAAAGGCAATCTCTTAGAAACATGCCTTCCAGGTAGGTTACTAGAGAGATAAGCCCCTACACTGTCGTAGCTGAACGCAGGTTATAGGTTTTGCTTATTTTATAAGTAAAAACTTGGCACAGTTGTAAGAACCAGCTTGGAATTCGATGTAATCATAACCCAACAAGGCTGCTGCTGGTGCTGTTGCATGATCTGGTGGGCTCTGCAATAAGCTTCGTCCTCGAACTGGCAATTCTATCAGGGTGGCAGAGGCCAGCTGCAAAGCAATCTGCACTGCAAGTCTTTTCCTTCAGCATGCCTGAGACAACCGTGCTCTGCCCTGGGGCTAGTGCTGGGCAATAATAACTCATTAGGAGATGTGAGCTAGAAAAAGGTGCCTGGGGAGCACCTGGGTCAGGGAATGAAGTACCTCTGGGGTGATTTCTGCTGTATAGAAGTTAAAAAGAGGGAAGACCTGTGGGAGCTGGTGACTGCCAGGGCCTGTGGCATTGCAGTGTTGCATCTCGATGCTTTGTCAGTGTGTGCTCCTCTCCTTCCAGCTCCCTTCCCTCAGCAGCAGCCTTTTATTGCTCTCGGAGAGGTATTCCTGTCTCTTCCAAGTGACCCATTCCCCCAGTTAGAGAACTGCTCATCTAAAGTGTAGTCTGAGGAACAGTTGCAGTTTACTTGGGAGGATTACAGCTTCCCCAGTCACCAGGTCTTAGGTTTTCTTGCTGCAGAATTGGAACTTCTTGTGGTACGACACTGGGGACATAAAAAGGACGGATGTCTAAGCAGGAGCAAGTTCACTGCTCCCATGGCTCAGCCTTCAACTCACAGCTAGTGCTCTGGGTAAGGTATTCCCCCAGGTGAGATGCTGTCCCTCTCATCTGTCACTTGGCATGCTGGGAAGAAAAGCTGAGACTGTCCAGTTTCATTGGACCTGTATTGACCCTTTGGAAAGGAGATGGTTCCCGTAGGAACAAGGAATGGACTGCATCCCTTGTAAAATATGTTGCAAAACTACTAATTTAAGACTGCTGGTGTTTTGGTATGCAGTGTAATGGTTACTGGGAGATGTGCGACTTAAGAGAAGTGAAGCAATTGTAAAACAATTTTGAATTATTATATACAAGCTTAGGGCAGAATACAGTTTAACTTTATTTGTATAGAACAGGGCTTGTGAAAAGACAAAATCCTAGAGGATGTTTGAATAGAGAGTATAGTAATGATCCCTTTTGTCTTTGAAGAATTCAGTTTAAATCAGGATTTGGCAAATAGACTTTGTGTGTCTTTGTAGCAAGATTTGACATCATTAGAGGAGTGCATGCTTCAGCTGTGATGATAAAAATTATGTCATCCATAATCTTGTCAAGAAAAGAATTGATTCCATGATCGATTTGCAGAGGTTTTTGTGAGAGTTAATGAGTTCAATAACTTGGTTTTCCATATGGCCAAGCTACTAATTGTCCACTGAGTACACCAAAGGTTACCATAAAGCTTTACCATCAACTCATGTATGTGTGCTAAGAAGCTGACTGGTTGAAAGTCCTGGACCTTGAGTTTTGGTGCTTTCTGTTCAAACCCCAAAGAGTATTCTTCTCAAAAGAGTAGCGTAGCTTCTATATAAAGAAAAACAGTAATTCCAACAATGTAGTGCAGTTTGGATCTTTTTGGTCCACCTTCAGAATACAGTGTGTTATAGTAACTTTGGGCAGATACTTTTCCGTGATTATAAGCTGAATGAAAGCCCTATAAGCTGCTTGGTTTTTATTATCATATCATAGCTTGTAAATCATGGTGTATTAGTAAGGGCTGGCATTTCTCACAGGGAAATATTAGTCGTCTTGACATTATTCCAAATTTGTTAAAAGATTTTAGCCAGTACAGTGGAGGAACAACTGCTAGGCATTTGTGTACGTGCATACAAGTCCTTAATTGGCTAACAGATGTGCTTCAGTATTATTCCCAGGAACTAAACTTGTCTTGTACTCTGGTGGTATTCTTAGCCTGAGAAACAGATAACATGCAATATTCAGTGAGTCATTGTGCCCTGCACTGCTTTTCCTTCACAGTGGTTTTAAGGAGGATAAATGCTTTGCTTTCCCATTTCTATATCTAATTTTAGTAGGCCAGTGGGCAGAAGGACTTTCAGGCCATCTTCTCAGATGATGGCATCCAAAACATTGAAACTTCAAAATGACCTGCCAATTTTATTTCAGTTCTGGGGGATTTTCTTAGCGTCTTCTGGTTCAGCAAAGTATGTTGCAAGTAGGTGTGGCGGAGTTACTACTGTGCTGTCAAATGTTGTATCTGTATATAAAGCCTCTCCTGTTTTACTCTCTGGATAAATACACAGGGTCATGCTTTAGAGTTAACTTGTGGCACTCCACTAAATGAATGTGAGGGAGATCTGGTTGTCTTACTACAGAGCAGAATTTTTCCCCTAGTACATTGGTGATAGTCATAAAAACCCATAATCTGTACGTTTTATCCTCTTGTGTTAATGGACTGTGAAGGGTAAATTTTGGTCCTGAAAAGAAATAAGATCTTGCAGCTCAAGGTATCTGCTTTTATATTTTCTTACCAAGAGGGTAGTTTGTCCAGGATATAATTGTATCTCTCTCTCTTTCTGTCTCTGATGAGTGTACGCTCACACACAAACAATTTAAAAGTGAGGATTCATAAGTAAAGTTTTGGTAAATTTGCTAATGCACATCTTATGCAGTCTTATGACCAGATACGTTTCACATCATAGGTCATGGCTGAATTTGACTTTACTGTCATTTTCTACTATTTATAGCAGAAGAAATTCCTTGTGCACTATATACAGCTATTTGAAGTAAAACTTCGCAATCACCGCAAGTGGCAATATAAGCTAATCTGAAGCTAGTGTAAGGACCTTTTGCCACACATATAATTGCAGGGAAAAAAAACCCTAAAGCATTTAAATATCAGTGAGTTGCTTTGTATGTTTCGAAAACACGTAGGTTTGTTTGAGGTAGCCTGTCAAAGACAGCATTTGTTTTGTTGCAGACTTTGTTATAACAGTGCTGCATGCCTACAGTCACATAGCAGTGTCTTTAGAAGCGTTTTATTCCTGAGGTTTCTTCTTAATGTTTTAGCCCATTGTTCTTATTTGCTTAAGCTGTACTTAAACTTGTTAATATGTGGGATTTTCACAGGTGGTAGTGTATTCATATAGAAAACCCCTTAAAATTGTGCATCAGTGTAGACATGAAAAATTGCATTTTATGTAAATAATTACTCATTTGAGAACTGACAGTTTAGATATTTGCCAACACAATGTCTTTGAAATTATGTCTGTTGTGTGATGAAGTGATCGTGAAACTGCAGCCATGTGTTACCAAGTGATTATTGGACAATTGCTTTAAAAATATTGGAAAATGAAAAACTGGAGAAAGATTATTAAGGTGATTTCAGTTCATAGAATCATAGAATCA
>NW_010261515.1:0-207 GCF_000690775.1 Eurypyga helias
TGGCTCCCGAATCGCCCTCCCTGAGGGAGCAGCTGGCCCTTGCTGCTCCCGGGCAGTAATGCAGGGTCTGCAAGTCTTGACTGCGTGGTCTGCTCAGCCAGGAGAGGAGGAGGCCTCATTCTTCTCGATGGGAGCAAGGCTTGTGGAGCTGGTAAGTAGGGTGCTGTGTTCACGCTCCCGGGGCGGAGCTGTCTGAAAGCAGCAAGG
>NW_010261516.1:0-25796 GCF_000690775.1 Eurypyga helias
TTTGGAAGTGCATTTAATAGGTTGAACTTGTGTGTCATGTCATGTGCAGAAATCCCTTTTCCTCTTGCTTTCTGCATTTCATATGCATCTTCTGCATATCTATTAATGATGTGCTCTTCAGTTAGAGATTTTGTACTATCTTGGATATTGCATATTGAGAGAAGAACTTGGAAAATCTGGTTTCTTACCACGTGTAAAATTTCACGTAGAAGATAATAAAGAAAGCACAGTGAAACTGTGTACTGCTGTGTCTCTAGGAGGCTGGCTGAACATGGGTCCATGGTTCTTTTCTATTTACTAGCATAGACCTACGGTGTGTTCTCACATACACCAAAAACTTAGAGATTTTGAAGAGCTTCCTGTCTACATCTGTATTTTCCTGTGGTGGTTTAATCCTAGCAGGCAACTGAGCACCACACAGCTGCTTGCTCACTCCCCTCTGGTGGGATGGGGGAGAGAATCGGAAGGGTAAAAGTGAGAAAACTCACGGGGTGAGATAAAGACAGTTTAACAAGTAAAGCAAAAGCTGTGCAAGCAAAACAAAACAAGCAATTCGTTCACCACTTCCCATGGGCAGGCAGGTGTTCAGCCATCTTCAAGAAAACAGGAATCCATCAGCTGTAACTGTTACTTGGGACAAGAAGTGCCATCACACCGAATGTGATAACCCTCTTCCTTCTTCACGCAGTATTACATGCTGAACATGACACCATAGGGTATGGAGTACCCCTTTGGTCAGTTCATCAGCTGTCCCATCTGTGTCCCCTCACAGCTTCTTGTGCCCCCCCAGCCCACTCACTGGTGAGGTGAGCAGCAGAAAAGGCCTTGACTGTGTAAGCACTGCTCTGCAATACCAAAACCATCCCTGTGTTATCAACACTTTTTCCAGCAGAGATCCAAAACATAGTCCATACTAGTTACCATGAAGAAGATTAACTCTATCCCAACCAAAACCAGCACATTTCCTAAGAGGAGTTCTCTGGTAAACTACCTACCACAGCAAAATGTTGGGGGGTTGTGTTTTATTTTTTTAATAGCCACAGGTCTGTCCCCATCAGGACTCAGGACTAGCTGCTTAGCCTAGCATGTTGGTAGCTCTGCTGGGATGGTACCCTTTGCTGTCCCCCTGCATGGCAGCAGTGTGCCGGTGGCTGGTGCCAGTCTGGCTAATCCTCCCCTTATGGTGCAGGGTGAGGGTACAGAATCGATCAGTTCTGGGTTAACAGCTGTCCCCCTAACTATCTCCTGTCTTGTAGCAAATGTCTCAGTTGTCCTTTAGGATTTTCCTCACTCCTTCAAACATTTGACTTGGAAAAAATCACAAATTCAGTTTTTATTGTGAAGAGAGGCTGTGTTGCTCTGCTTCTGGAAGTATCTGTCAAAGCCGTGGCATGCCAAAGGATGCTAGCTGGACTGCTTTCTGCTTTTCACATGCTGCAACCTAGCACAGAGTGAATGTTTTTACCCTGCAAATATTCACTAACCTCTGTCAATGGCAATGGATAAATATCCTGTAATTGCTCAGTTTAGTCTTTTTCTGCGGGTTTCTGTACTGAAGACTTTCTTACTCCTACAAACCTGCTGATCCAGGATTTTTTCCATTTGATAGGGGTTCAGTGATACCTCTCTCCTCACAGTCACCTTCCAAATTCAGAAGTTCTTTTTTTAGTGGCTTCACCAGTGTTAGTATTCTCATGGACTGCCCATGGGAATGTGCTTCTAATTTTAGTTTGTCCTCTGCATGTCTGTCTCCTTTAAATACATCCAACTTCTCATTACAGCCACAGTGAGCCAAGCATGACACTCTGCTCCTGATGCTTGTATATTGAAGATGTTCTGGTATTGTATTGTAATCAAATCCACACCTTCTGCTCTTGTGCTGCACAGCAGTGAATAGCACTCATGCATCAGCAATTGTGTCAACTGGGTAGTGCTTCTTAATTAATTTATTTGTTGTGCATTTATTTACCAGATGACCTTGAGAGTTATTTAATTATATACCATCAGTTCATACTTGGTCTAATATTGATTGTATTACTGCTAGGATTATGTTGAATTTGGCTGTGCAGTCCTGCTCGGAAAGAATTTGTTCATGATCTGAAGTCATAATAGCAGCTGAATGGCTTGCAGCTATCTTCTGTAGGAGATATATTTTGGGAGTTACTGGATGTGCTAAATAAGAGGAATATTTCCAGAGATGCTTTGACTGCAACCAATAGTCTAGTTTTGTGAATACAGACTTGTTTCCAGCTCTCTGTTGCAGTTTCTTTTCCATCCAAGTTTATGTGGGTTTTCACTGAGCTAATTACAATCTTACAAATGGCCCTATGGGACAGGACAAACTCTCTAATTTCCATTTATTGTGAGACTGTGATTAAAAGACAATGGCAGTGTCTCATCATAAGCCTCAAGTTTGTCATAACTATTAAGTTAATAGGCATTCCCTGCTTTATGTAAAGTAAACCCTTTCAATCATTTGTGATCATCATTCACTTGTAAACTTGCACGTTAGGAAAATGATAGTAATTTATAGTTGTCTTCAGTTCTGGTAGCATGACTTACTGTGGTAGTTAATTGATAGAGGGCGAAGCTCCATTCACTCAGGGAGTAATACAGATGGTTTTGAGCCCAGCCCAGTGGATAGAGATTGATTAGGTGTTATGGAAACACCCTATCGTGGTATAGTGCTTTGACTCTTTCAATCTTATGCTTTGTTAAGTTACTGAAAGCTTCTACTGCTTGTATGGTATCTTGATTAATTGTAGAAGTGTTTGGTTATCTAGGTTATGGCAAATTTTTGTTCACTACTTTGATGCTGTATGGATGTTGGCAGCATCATACAGAGAGCTAGAAACAAGAGACCAATTATGTAACATTAATGCCGGAGCAGTTCATAAAGAACTCCAGCCCCTGGGAAGGACTTGCATTGGAGAATCTTGTGGAGGATTGTCTCCTGTGGGAGGGACCCTGTGCTGGAGCAGGGAAGGATGTGAGTCCTCCTCTGAGGAGGAAGGAGCAGCGCAGACAACGTGTGATGGACTGACCCCAACCCTCATTCCTCATCCCCCTGCACTACTCAGGGAGAGAAATGGGGAGCAAAGCTGAGCCCAGGAAGAAGTGAGGGCTGGGGGAAGGTGTTTTAAGATTTGTTCTTTATCTCTCATTATCCTACTCTGATTTGGTTGGTAACATTTTTTTCCCCAAGTCAGATCTGTTTTGCCTGTCATCATAAGTGGTGAGTGATCCCTCCCTGACCTTATCTCACCCCACGAGCCTTTCCCCATCCCGCCATGGGGGAGTGAGTGAGCGGCTGCGTGGTGCTTGATTGCTGTCTGGGCCTAAACCACAGCACTCTGTAATTGCACTTTTCACAGTGGTTACAGCTGATGGCAGAAAAAGTGTAGTCCTTCATTTCTCCTGTCACTCCCATAAAGAAATTCTTGCATAAGGAGTGGGTAGTCTCAAGTTTGAGGGACATCTAAGCTTTACATACCACAAACTGCAGTGATATGCATTGCTGCAGTGGTGTGCGTGTAGCTGATCTCTGGGTTGATCATGTTGCTGGTATTCAGGACTGATATTTGGGAAAGAGGACACCAAGGGCAGAGACGTGATTATAATTATGTTTTAGGTCTATTTTAGGTCTTTTTCCTCAAAGCTGGTAACACAAAATCTGGGGACCCGATCCTATGAAAGTGGCTTTAACCTTATTTTCCTGCACAGATATGAAAAATAGCTATCAGATAAAAACACAGATAGGCTGAATTTACAGGGTTACTGTGTAATGTAGGAAAGTAATAGGTTCATTCCACAAAATATAGAATGTGAAATGAGAATAGGGCAAAAAGATGTCTCCTTTTGTCTTGGTTCACTTGGAAGACATTATTTTAATTCACATTTTGTGAGTGAAAAGTTCATCTTATAGAAACGTTCAGGCAGGCTTCATCGTCTACAAAGAAAAACTATAGCCATATATAGCTATGTGATGAAGCAGTCCACAGAACTGAAAGATGTAGCCAAGCAGGCATGAACTGCAAGAAAATATGTGTAGCAAGATACTCCAACAGTTGCAAAACCTGAAAAGGTAGGAGTGTTCTGTTTGCATTTGGTCCTTGGCTCGTGTGAGACGTGTAGGAGCGGCTGCGTTGGATCAAATCAAAAGCCGGTCAGTCTGGCGTCTGACAGTAGCTGCAGAGACTTGGGAAGGACTGCAGACAGGTGTAGTGTATGTCCCCTGAGAGCTTCCTAAGGCTTGTGTGTTTTTCAGTAGCATTGTGGGTCCCTTCGGTGAAGTTGACTTAATTGTCCTACAACTAACTTTTTTGTTGGAGCAGGTATGTGGCCTGCAAATGCCGCCATCACTGTTCTCCCCAGAGACAGTGATTAAACGTGTTTAATCTTTCATGAAGAGTTACATTTGATTTAACACTTCTAGCACAATGGTACTTAAACTTACCGCACAGGGAGTAGAATTTTTGGTCTATCTGCACATAAAAGCTGCCCCAACTTAAGCAGAAGCTGATCTATTTTTAAACAGATGTAGCTGGGGTTTTGTGGACATCTACTGTTCTGTAAACTGGGAAGTTGTTTCAGTTTAAATTAACTGGTATTTTGTTTTAAGCTGAATTAAAAGAGTATAAACTTCGGTTTTATGCCAACATAGTAACATAAACTAGAGCATATTTCTTTTGTAGACAAAGGGCAAAATCAAGTAGTATTTGTAATACTTACTCTACAATCTCCAGTAAGAAATAAGGGAAAGTCAAGTTTCTTTGTATATTCTGTTGTCATCTTCCCACTGAGAGCGATGGCAAGAATTCCCCAAGACAACTTTATTTGAAACTAAGTTAAACCTTAAAAGGCCAAAGAGAAAAATACAGTAAACCAACTAAATCCTTTTTTTTGTTTAATCAGAACTGGGGTTTGGACTTGTTCAGGAATCAAACAGGACATGGCTATTTTAATTTCTGTTCCTGGCTGGTGGCAGTAAGAGGGGCGATGCTGCCGAGCAGCAGGGCTTGGGGGCAGTCCTGCCTGGGGAGCAGGCAGCTCTTGCTTTGGCCTCTGTACTCCAGCTACGGAAACTGGGGAAGCTACAAGAATGTTGAGGTCTCTTTTGTCTCTCTCTAACCCATTTGTATTTTGTAATAAGAGGAACATTAAAGTTTCTGTTTTAAAGTTTATTTATTCCAGCTTGAGGTAAAATGAAAGTTAGGCTTACTTATTGTTTACAAGATCATAAGTGTAATTTTAATGAAGAAAAACCCCAAAGCACAGTAGCAGCTTTTTCTGAACCTTCTGTGTTTTCATGAGATTGACATGACAGTAATGATAATTTTGACATATATATGTATGTATCGAAAAACTACATTCAACCTATTTTATGCACAGTGCCTGACATATATTTAAGGCCCAAGCTTAGGGCACACTTTGTACCCTCGTCCCCACAACAGTCAAGAGGAGCATTCCTCGCACATCGTGCTCTTACCTGCTTAACTTGTTAAATCCCAAAAGTCATTTGTTCCCAAGGATTAGGGGAGTTGGAACTAGATGATCTTTAAGGTCCCTTCCAACCCAAACCATTCTATGATTGGTCACACAGCCTCCATATTCAACGTGGCACATGGCTTGTCCATCACTTCCTCATCTAGAAGATTTGGCCTGACTGAAGGGGAGAAGGATCCCAGTGCGTTCCTTTTGGAGTTTGGTTGGGGAGCCGTTTCACGTGGATGTCAGGCAAGGTTTTCCTCTCTCCCCCGTGTATAATGCTCAGGTCAGAAGCACGCAGCCCGCACCTGGAAGTGTGTTGATTCCAGAGCGTTTGCTCCGACATGTGCTTGACGCTGGAAAGGGGTGCTTCATACTGGGCTTCAGGAACAGCTTCCTGGCTGAGGGAAACAAAGCTCGGCATCCAGTTTCCCCAGATCAGCAGTGAAAGGGAGGTGTTTTCCTCTGTTCACACTTCACAGCTGGCAGTGGGATGAGGCAAATCCAGTGCAATTGCGTTGTCTGTCCCCTAACAGAGTCATGTTTTAGCAGTAAGATTTGTTCTGTATCGTCTTTTCTCTCCAAAAATATGTTCTTGTTTGGGAAGTATTGTAGGAAATGGAAAGTTTCCAAACTTTAGCCTCATGGAAGCATGTTGGTTTATTTATATCTGGAAATGAAATCTGCAGGGATTCCCTAATCATGAGTTTCAGGGATTTATTTCTGTAGAGATAATTAGTCTTCCTTATTTACTTGAAAAAGCCAATTTGTGGAGCACTTTTTATGTCTAGGATGAAGAATGTGATGTAAAAACACCTATCTGTGTGAATCATTATCACTTACATTAGAAGTTGCTGTGGAAGATTATTTAATAGGCTTATTGACCTTTGGGTCGTTATGAACTGTTTCACATAGAAACCAGAGGAGAGACCATTTTTATGAAGATAGCGAGTCAAACTGTAATTGTGTATACGTTCTGACTTCAGGCTGTTTTCAAAGATGTGAGCATCTGAGTTGTCATCTCCTTGGCTCAGTGCAGAGCTACAGCATCCTGTAACTGTGTACATGGAATGGGGATAATAGAGGGATGTTGCCAGTTGTCTGAAGGCTCTGTTAGCTGTGGAACCCACTGGAATACTAGAATATAGAAGTATGAAAGGAAGTATGAGTTTGCATGCAAAATTTCTTTTTTTTTTTCCTCCAACAGATGCATTCCATATGGAAAGGGCTGCTGAAAATGTTTAAATGTTTTCTTTTTTTTGAATGAGCATATTTGTTACAGGTTTTTGTTCTGCTCAGATTTTCAAAGTGGTTAAGTGCTTTGGTACTGTGAAGCGGAATACTTTCTGGGGCCTTTTTATCACAGCTGGGGGGAAATGAAATCCTTATTTATTAAGGTTTGTATTCCCTTAAGTATCCAGAGACCATCTTGCTCTTTTTGTGACATTGCATGATCATTTGTTAAATTCTTCACGAATGTAGTTGGTTTACAAACATCTTCTTTGCCAAAGTTTATTGATCGTATTCCACCAAAGTGACGGGGACACTCCTCTCAGTGGGTTCAAGAAAATATTTCAACTTTGTTTTTTTTCTCCATAATATATCTGCTTTACACAGAAAATGCCTGTTACGTCAAAAATCTGAAAAAACTTCCTTCAACAAAGTAAATGTTTGACTTTTAAATCAGTGTTGGGGTTGGGGTTTGATTTTTTTTGTTTGTTTTGATTTTTGTAGACTCAAAATTATTTTTTAGTGTTATTAGTAAAATGAAAAGTTCTATGCATCTTGGGGAGAAGAAATGGGTGGGAAAGTCAAGTTTTAAGTCTGCTTTCAGAGAGAGAGAGGTGCATAATGTTTATTGAAGCTTCACTAATTCAATTAGGGTAAATTTCCATGTAATTTCTAACAGCAAAATGGCAATTTAAAGTGCATTTAATGTATTCATTAGACTATAGAGCTGGTTCTTCAGCCTTGCTGCATTTCCATAGTGATACAATGTAGATGCAGTATAATGATCTAAAAGATAATTGTGGGGAGATGAGCTTCATGCTTTAGTTATCTCCAGCTGCCAGAATGACCTGCTTGTAAACTTTAAAACTTGTTCTTCAGCCTAGAGAGACCAAAAAACAATGACTGTTTATAAATACTATGTTCCCCTTGGTCAAATCAATAGTTCAGGCTAATTGCAAATATTCTTTGTTAGGATAGTTAGATAGCAGTGGTCGCTGAATTCAAGTTGCAGACAAGAATTGGATTATTGCTCAGTTATTAAAAAAAGAATCAGTATCTGACATAAGTATTAGTAAAGATCATCTTCTTTCTTTTCTTCTATAAGCTATCACAATTCTAGTCAACTTCAAATGAAGAATTAGGAAGCTACCTTGAACACAGAGTCATCCCCTTTCGGTAACACTTGGTGGCCTTTACTCTGCTAAACTAATGAATAAGCTTTTAAAGTTGGGGGGGAAAAAAGCTGGAAATTAAAAGTTTTAGGAAATTTAGCAATAGTAGTTGCGGATACTGACTGAAAGGATTAGGCCTGGGTTTTCTGGAAGGGGTTGTTACTAAAGGCGTCTTAAATACAGTGCTAATTGCTTTGAAAACCTTGTCTAAAGCTGCTTGGTGTATGCCTTACTCCTTTTAGTGGAGGAGGTGATGTTTCTTTTTGGTGGTACGTCTTGAGTCATGCCACAGGATTACAATTTTCTGCTTTCCTTTTTGTGTAAAATATTTAGAGTGACTGTTTTCATAAGCTGATGCCTTTAAATATCTCGGTGCCTCCTCCTCCTCATGAAAGGGGAGCGTTTAAGAAATAAACAAACATACTCCTCTGACTGGTCATTACATAAATTCGTTATATATTTCTGTGTTTAATGTGTTTTAAGAGAGGAAAGCCAAGAAGGGAGGCTGTGTCCTGCCCAATGATTACAACCCCCTAATATCCAATTTTGTAGACATGTAGGTCCTACATATTATTTATATAGGTAAGTTTTCAATGCTGGCCAGCACTGTAGTTGTTAAAAGGGACATAGCCTCATTTTGACAATGGGCAGTTCTGTCTGGGGTTTTATGTCCTTGTGATACATCCAGAGTCTGGGTGAAGGCTTTCTTCTGCCATGTTTACATTTGGCAGTAGTAGCTATCAAAAAGATACAGAACTATATCTTTGCAGGAGGGATTAATAGATGCTTTTGCTGGTCTAATTGGGATGGTATATTCTGTGCTTTGAGTAGGTTTCATCCAGTTTTTCGTTTGATCTTGTCCATGACTTCAGTTTTTTGTATTGCTGAAATTCTGCATGTTACTTCATTATGAATCTTTGGCAAGCGATGAGCTGCCCAACCCTTATGGCAGTGTCGTCATCGCTGGTCCATAAAGACGACTGTCTTTGACATGAGAACTGGGCTCTTTTGGAAAAATTAAGCAATTTATATTCCTTCCATTAAAGTATGCTGTGTGGTTTTACAAACCTGTTAATTTTAATTACTATAACATCTCTGTGTTACAGCTTGTCCTTTTATTAGTTAACACTCCATGAAATCCTTGTGTAGATAGTCATTCTTCTTCTTCTTACGCGTTCTGATGAATGCTAAAACGGTTAAAAAATGTTAATGCTTAAAGCATCAACACTGGCAGCTGGGACATCAGTTTGCTCTTAGCAAAAATGTGTGTCAGACTTTCTTTTAATCCATGCAGCTCTCCCCATAAGGCTTAATCTGGTGACATTTGTAAGGCTTTGTTGTGTTGTAAAAGATCTTGTTAAACTTACAAAATCAGGGCTTTAACCGCAAAGAGGAATTAGCTCAACCTGAAATACAGGATTTCTAGTAAATGACATGATCATATATTACATGAAGACATAAAGATACAGGTGTACATTTTAGTATTCTGTTCTTTTTTTTAAACAACTAGGTGTGATTTTGCTATTTTCACATATGAATCATTAAAGGTATGTAACTCCAGCTGTTCCTTTTAACATTGAGGATATAGGGTATGATTCCACCGTACTTATCTCTGTGTGTGTACACATAAATGCACACACACCTGTGTTACGGTGCACTAAAAAGCAGCAAAAATCTGTTGGTTAAAGAAAAAATGTGTCAGAGTTATTACAGCTACTCTCACTGGAGACTACTACTGCAGAATGGTATGTTTTGGAATGCCTGCCTGCTTTTTTTTTTTTTTAAGTAGGTAATTATATTTGGGATGTTTATTTTCAAGAAGCTAGATTTCTGGTATTTGGCCCGAATGGGTTTCTGTCGTTTAAGTCTCCTTGGTTAGCACTTTGTGCCCGAGCATGCGTAGAAGGTAGACCTGCGGGGCTCTCTGCGCTTACACATCACTGCTGAAGTCTTGAGAAGCTGCTTGGGGTTTTTTAGGGCGTTTAGTAGCTCAGTGAGCCTCCTCTGACCACAAAACATACCGTCTCTGAAGCATTTTTTCGTTTTTCCTCCCTGCCTGACATTTCCCACAACATGTATTGATGACCTGTTTGAACTGTCAGCCTTCACCCGGCAGGAATGATGCAAGAGGCTCATCATGGCACAAGAGTTCCTATCAGGCCATCTCCTATGCCTTCAGTACCTGGATTTACTTAGTCTCACTTCAAAATCTGGTCTTTTATCTGCCTTATGCAAGTAATTTTTTATTTCCTAGGTGGGAAGAGTCTTTTACCAAAATTAACAGTTTGGCAAGATGACTTCTAGGCATGCATTAGGCTTGAGGGGTTTTAGTGTGGGCGGTGACTGTAAATATTCATGGCATTTAATCAGAATACAGAAGTTTATTGTGTGAGGGCCTTGATGGGGGAGGGTTTTGGTCACAAATGGGTATTTTTAGATATGGCATTTAGTTCATACTAGTTAACACTTACTGTTGCAGTGCCTTGGGGACAAATGCAGTCTTTCCAAATATTAAACTGCCTAATTCCTTTTCCCGTCATTTTTCATTATACCAGTACAGATGCAGTTTAATGGGATTTTTTCTCAAGTTGCTGACTCTAAATAACAGTGACTTTGCACTGTAATGAAGAGTTCATCTCTTGAATGAATTTGGAAGCTATATAGTTTTGATTCACTGCTGCTGAATATAGACCTGTTGGTAGCATGCACAGCACTACTGACTTGTGTAAAGTCGTTTAATGACACTAAGTATTACCGCTTGTGTATTTAACAGCACGGGGGAGGATTATTTTCTTAGCTAGGCAAAGCATTACTCTATGTTTAATGTCTTTCAGAAGTCAGCTGCCCTTAAGCATTGCTACTGTACTAATCTTACCAGATTAGCCTCCAAATATTTCAGATTGTTAGGTAATGGCTCTTATTAATATTTGCAAGGTTCTTTCTACTGTAACTGAGCAGCTTTATTATAGAGGGCCCCAGGCTTTCATGGTCTCTGAAGAATAGTATTCTATATGAGGTGGTGTAAGTGTAAGGAGCAAGCTCAGATTTAAAGGTACTGCCTGGATAGGTACTACTGGACTATGACCTCCTGAAATGTGAGTAGGGGGAACTGGAGACAGACTCCTGCGGACTGAGGAACATTGCTCATCACCCATGGCAGGAGCCAAGTGCTGCTCTGTGGCTTGGGCATCCCAAACTCTTTAAATCAGTGGTGCGTGACGCAGTCCCGACTAGTTTGGTTGCTCAGCAGAGTTTCTTTATACCGTGCGTCAAAAGAGAAGTAGAGGTGTTGATGGAAAAATGTGGAGCGCTGAGGAATAGAGAACGATGTTGCAGGGAAGATGTGGGTTTTTTTGAAGGAAGCAGATGTTTGATCAGTGCCAACAGCAGCGCTCCTGAGCAGTGGTTCTCAAGTTTTTGCATCCACAGCTCTGCCCCCATATGCAGTTTTGTGTTCATCGAGTTAAGCTTGGGGTCCCAAGCCTATTTAGCTTGGGATCTAGACTGAAAGCTACAGGATGAATTTTGGCGCTGGTCTCTGTTGTTGGCACTGCTCTAACGACTCTACACCGGCATCCATGTGAGTTTCTGATGGGAGTTCTAGCAGTGGCTTTATTTTCCTTCCCTCGTCACCTTGGCTTATTTAGCAGAACAAAGGGTGACTTTGCAGGAAGGTGTGGGTCCTAACAGTACTTAGCGACTGCAGGGCTTCCACTTCTCAGCCCAGCAGTTTTGCTGAGCAACAAGGCATTCTCTGTGGGAGACGAGAGAGTAGACCATGCCTATAGACAAGTATTTTGAAATAGAGAATTGAGTAATTCAAATATTACCAAAAAACACATATCTGGTTTTACCTTTTCAGTGACTGAGGCTTTTTCAGTTTTTGTTCCACCTCTTCCTTTTCAAATGCAACAGCTTATCCCTTACCTAGTGACAGGGAGACACCAATTCATAGAGTATATCCAAGATTAAATTAAGTCATTCCATTAAGTTCCTTCCATTAAGTAATTAAGTGGGGTTTGAGTTGTTCTTCTTTTCTTCTAATAAGAGTGATCTGCATAAATACTTTAATACACTTCGGGAAGTGAACATGGAGGGAAAGCACATCTGTCCCTTTATTTCACTCTTCTTGCAGGAAGGCTAGAACTTGAAGAAATAATTTACGTATTTCAGCAAATATGACATAAGCTTTTGGGACTTTCAGATCCATTTTAGACCTCTACTGCTGACGAATGAGCCCTACAGCTTCCTAAGAGTACACTAATTCAAGACATCTAGCTTCACAGAGTTAGAGGATGCTTCTGGGAGTCTTTAGCACCAGAGGGAAAATGAGTGTCTTTAACAACATTACTGTTAACTACGGCATCCCTTTGCATGCTCTGTTAATACACACGGTGAATGGGATTGCATGGAATGACTCACAAATGAGTGATATTCTGGCAGATGGACACCACCATGCACACTTTTGTGCAGCTGCGGCTCTGACCATGGTCTGTAACTTCTGTTTGAAGTTCAGTCTTCTCAGAGTTTTATTTTGTCTTTGTGATGTGAACTAATTCAGATACCAAATTTAATGAAATTATCATTTCAGCAGTTTCACAAAAGTAAGTATTATAGGCAATAGTTGTAGGTATGATTATTAGATATTCTTATCCTGAGGAATTCTTATGTGACTTCTGCCTAGTCTTTGACTTGTCTCCTTACCTACAAGAATTTTATTTTCATTGAAGGTATGTGGAATATACTATTTTGATTTTTTTTTCCTTCAAAGGCAGGAATTCAGAAAGGAGATAATAAGGTTGCTTGGCCATTATATCAAGCTGGTTTTGTAGAATAGACACAAAATACTGTAGTTCATTACAAAAAGTCAAATAAAGGAGATTTTACTTTTCAATCTGATTTGGAGCTTGCCCACGCTAATGACTACATGCAAAGCTAACAAAGTTAATAGGCATTCTCCCTTAAATTATTTTAATGATTAGCACAGAGTGTGATTGGAAAGTATTTCAGATGAATATCAGTGCTGAAGCCAAAGGGATATTCCTGATCTTTTGCGGGCTTATAGTATTATTCCAGGAACAAAGAGCTGCATGCTCCCTGGATTCCAATCAGGCATTTCGAGTGGTTTGCTGAGAGCAACAACTTTGTCGTGGAAGGTGGTGGAACACCTTCTCTGTGATGCTCTGGAGAAGGACTGCAGTGCTACAGCAGGCAGGAGGGGAGCAGTAATTCTGGCATCCTTCCACCATTAATGTGTTTGTCCATGAGAGCACTCATGAAGCAGCTCCTATTCATAATGATTAGGTCTAACTATAATCTTTTCAAAAAAGATAAATTGAACTGTTTCTACTGATGAATGCCTTTTGTGTCTCTGGAGAAACAGGAATTTCAGTGGGGGTTACTTATGGGAGTTCTTATGGTGGATGAATGATCTTTGTAATTGCTGCCTTTTGGTTTGTCGTGCCCAAATCCTGCCCAATACCTGTGTGTAAAGAAGCATAGGTGCTTGCAATGAATGCATTAATACTTTTTGCAGTGAATCACCTCTAAAAATTTTGTGAATAGCTTCTTAAATTGTCATTACAACATCCCTTGTCTTTCCCAGTGAAAAGCTGAGTAGCAGGCAGAATGCAGTAGCAAAGCCTGGGCTGTGCTGGACTTGTCCCTGTGCTGTTGTGCACCTTTCACTCAGGATCATCCGGCTGTCTTGTCTTCACAGATTCTTCTCCTTTCCTCTTGCTTATTTGGGGTTTTCACCTAGCAGATTTACTGGCATAAAACTGTATCTGAACTGACCGAAAAAGCCAACATAAGCACATTGCAAAAGGCAGTTTTGATCTTCCCTGGCTGCCTCAGTTGTTTTCCTTCTCAGAGGCAATCAGGGGCATGTGATCCTGATTCAGAAAAAGATGTGTCCCATCTGACTCTGTGATTCAGACATTTGGGAGGAAAGAAAAAATAGAATGTGACCCTTGAAGAAAATATCCCCATGGACACGTCAGACTAGACTTTGGCTCGTAAGGAAATAGCCTCACAAGCTGAGGAAAAACATCGTCCATCACCTCAAATCCCACTCACCTTCTAGTCAGAGCAACGATTCCATGGTGACACTGAACAGGGAAGCCCTTTTCTAGAAAAGGACGTGATCAGGCGAGGGCACCTCCCGTTTCAGGCAGGCAGTGAGGCTCTAGACACCCCTTCACATGGTGCCGTGCTGGTCTGCTTAGTAACAGGGGTATGAGAGATGCCTCTATTCAAGATAAAACTTGTCCTCTTGGCTCTCATTTTCATGTGCTGTGGGGTGTTGGTCAAGGTGTATCTTCTATGACATAGTAGGCATATACTGCTGTTCATATGGAGCTGCTGATATCTATATGTAATAGCTGCAATAGCATGTCTATAAATAGTTATTTCAGGCCTAAATATGGATATTGCTAGGAGTACAAGTCGTAGACACAGTCATTTGGAAAAAAAAGAGAGTAAGGGGCTTGGCACTGCCTTGAACCAAAAGCAATGAAATTCAGCTTGCTCTTCCCCGATGACGTTGTCGCTTCAGGGTCACAGTTTTAAAACTGTGGCTTAATGCCTGTAGGTTCATGTTGACTTTATTCTTACCTAGGAGATGGCTTTCTCATAAATGTGTGTAAGAAAGTCATTCCGTGTTTAAAACTCACAGTGGTAATTAAAGCACACAGTCTTTCTGCTTCAGCTGGTTGCTAGCAAATTCATGCTGGAGCAGTAGGAGGAACGGACTGTATGTGTGTGAATATAGACTGTTGACTGTTTTGTAGCCACAAGCTCAAGCCAAGACTGTCTGGCTTTAATAGCAATGTAATAATTTAAAGGTGGATTTCATCTCTAAATTTTAAGATTTAATACTTTGTTTCAATTTGCTAAAGACATTTCAAAAATCTGGGTCGTTTTACATGCTTCAGAGCCCTCTGAAAGCAGTTGGCAGCAATTGTTTGGCCTCACCAGAAGTATTTGGTAGTTCTCAGTATCCATACATGACACGGGAAATTGAATATGAAGGTTTCTGCCTGTTTGAATAGAAGGCTGTTAGCAAGCAGTGAGGAGAGGAATGCTGCTTTGAATTTAAAGAGTATTCACAGAAAAACTATGCTTGGGGTTCTTGTGACTCTCTTTTGGGAATAGGCAGTTTCTATCAAAAGGTGTCATTCCTTATAGCACCTTCCAGTACCTGATGGGGGGCCTACTGGGAACCTGGGAGGCAGGGCTTTTTACAAGGGCCTGTAGTGACAGGACAAGGGGGAACGGGTTTAAATTGAAAGCAGGGAGGTTTAGGTTAGATATCAGGAAGAAGTTCTTCCCGGAGAGGGTGGTGAGGTACTGGAACAGGTTGCCCAGAGAAGCTGTAGATGCCCCATCCCTGGAAGTGTTCAAGGCCAGGCTGGATGAGGCTTTGAGCAACCTGGTCTAGTGGAAGGTGTCCCTGCCCATGGCAGGGGGGTTGGAACCAGATGGTCTTTAAGGTCCCTTCCAACCCAAACCATTCTGTGATTTACTATGTATTAAATATTAAAAGGTTTTAAACTTCTTTGGAGAGGTATATGCAAAATGTACTAGCTGCACTCCAAAAGTTACTATTTTGGGATTATGTTGCATCTCTGTGACATACTCAAGGGTCTGTATTAAATCCCATTTCTGAGCACTCATGCATTAGTAGTGTCTTTGATGCTACTGTACAAAGTAGTCTGCTCAAAAGCCAGATGTTTGGGGGGGTTCTGTTCTGAGCTAGAAACGGCAGGATACTGTTCTAGGCTAATACTTGGTGTCTCATCTCACATTTGCATTGCTTTAAAGACCAGACATTTGGGAGTATTGAAATCTCAACTTAAAGAATACAACCAGAAAGAAAGTTGGGTTTGGTTTTGGGGACTGGGTTTTAGTTTGCGTTTTGTTTTGGGTGCGGGTATTTTTTTTGGCAGAGATGTGTTACCTTCATCTTTTATGCTCAAGGTTTGCATTATATAAAAACAAATCTAGAATATAGAACCATCCAAAACCACAATTTCTGATTGAGACCTACTTGGCTCTTCTGAATCATCACGAGCGCTGAGCAGTGAGTCAGCCAAGAGCTGGTATTCTCTTCAGTATTGTGTAAACACAAGATGTTTCCCTGGGCTAAATATTATTAAGTAAGAAAGTCATGTTTATTTGGTTGGGGTTTTTTTAATGTTATGTATTGTATAAAAAATGATTAATACATAAAGCTATTATCTGGAGAAATCTGAAAATCCTTTTCTTCTACAGTTTTTTCATCAGCCCAGTTTGAATACAAAGCAGTTTTAGGGTACCCTGATTTTCTTTATTTGGTTCTGTAAGAGTTAATGATTTAGATCAAACTACTGCCAAAGTTTCATGTATTGTGGGAAAATTAGCCTTGGAAATTGCCTGTTCATTTAAAGTCATTAAGAAAAAACACAGGACTTCATTTATAATTCTACCATAATGTGATTTGAATTCTTAAAATTCAAAACGAAGGTTCTGCAGCTGTCACACCCCAGCCCTGGCTCCTTTTCCCTTCCTGCCCACCCTTGCTGTCTGTAGGTCTGGCTGAGCACCCACAGCTGGCTGGTGGGCAGAGCCAGTCTCTCTGCTTCGGTCGTTCAGCTGTGGTGTTGGCTGTCGCTGTGGCAGTTCAGGTGGGCATCAGTCTGCCAGTAGATTTGTCTCTTTGCGACTCCTCACCATTCTTGTGGTTGAAGTGGAGGGCAGGTAAGAAGGTTGTAGGGAAAAATATATATATATATATATGTGTGATAGAAATATGAGCAGGAATATACCTTATTCCCTTTGAGCCCATTTATTTTAGTGTAGTCAAATGCTTTTAGTTTGCAACGATGCTTCCTCTTTCAAAATCAGCATCTGATGTCTGATTATGGAATTTGTTATTCTGCTGAAATCTGTGATTAATTGTGACTTTTTTCCCCATCTTGTTTTGTTTACATATACTCCTGAGAAAGCAGTTGTATGACATTAAGAATACTGTTTAAAGACTACGTCCAGTGACTGGGGACTTCTGCAATGCTATTTAAAAGATTGATTGGAGGTTCAGCCTATGAAAACGGGAGTTGAATCCTGTTAATACAATATATTAGGATGAAGTCTGACTGCTTTTAGTACTTGTTGAGTCGTGATTCAGCATGAAGGGCAAAGGCAAGGTGCAGTGTGTGTGTGTATGTGCCCATACTTGCAGGAGATGGTAGGAAATGACTGCAGCATTCTTCTGTGGCATAGCAAAAGCAGAGCTGCTTTAAAAATAGCTGTACAATGAGATGGGTCTTTTCTTTGTTTTTTTCACCTTATGAAAAAGACAATTCTGAGGCTAGAGAATTGAAAAAAAAAAATCAAAACCCACAAATGAGAACACACAGATGTTAATACCAGCTCTACAGTAGAAATATAATCCTCCCCTCTCCCCCAAAATCAAAGACAGACATTAAAGATATGAAAAAGATGACTGGTGTTTATTTTTTCCCCCTTTCAATAGTGCGGCTTCATGACAGCATATCAGAAGAAGGATTCCATTACTTAGTCTTTGACTTGTAAGTATGAGTTTTGCATATTGTTTAGCATGTTGGGGATGTGGTATTCGAACTTTTAGATGTGAATACAAGTTCACAGGATTAATGCATGGTTCTGGTGCAATGAATTGGACAAACAGTTGTAAACAGATCTGGAAGGACAGTAGCATATTTGATCATTTGCCTGTGCAAGAACTGATTCTAAGTGTCACTGTAAGAATTCCATATTAAAAATTCGGAATAAGTAGAGCTGCAGTTGAAGTGGATTTTAATACAAAATGTAGGTATCTAAGTAAACACTGCATGATATCTGCCAAAGCTAAGCAAACATATGACTCAGAAAAACTAATTTGCTGCAAACCAGTTGTCTGTAAAGGAAACAGAAAAATATGTGAAAGAATAGTTTCTCTACTGAAAATCTCCATTGCTGGATTGAAAGGTAAGCCTCGGTTTCCTAGAGGGAAAGACTCTCTCAGTATTTTATTCCTGATTCATATCTTCATGATATACAGAATGTTTCATTTTGACACCAGTCAGAATGTAAAATGCCCAGCATATATATAGAAAGGGAAGTTTCCTGCTTATTTCCCATTTTGCTTCAGGAATTTCAGTCCCATGAGCTGTTCATGTAGCCAGTGTGCTAATATGGAGCTTGTTTCTTCTAGGTAAGGCTGTTTAGTGGAAAAAGGGATGCTGACAACATCAACTACGTGTCTCAGGCTTAACTTAAAAAGAGACACTGGTGTTCTTCATTCCTCCCTGGGACAGGCAAACATTTCCACTCACTTGAAAAGTTACTGCTTTTGATGCTGGGTATGAGCAAACATGAATGATTAGGAATTCATGCAAAACTGACTTATTTAAGTTCAAATTATCTTTTTCAACTGCAGTTTTTTCCGGGGCAGTTTATGGTTTTGACAAACACCACCCCCGCACCCACCCCCAAGAGCATTCATAGGCTTAACATGGTTTTGCTGGTTAGAATGAGACTATATTATTTTCCCTAGAAATGTGAAATAGCTCATTTCTAAGCATACAAACTGAAATATTTGCATTCAGCTTAGGTGAGTTAGAGCTTGGATCTTCCACCATCAATTGTGTGCTTTCACGTTCAGGTTAAATTGTGGTTTATTTTCTGCCTTAATTTTTTTGAAGAAATCTGTGAAGACTTCTCAAGACTAGATTTCTAACTAAGAGTACAAAAATATTAAATTGTCTGTCTGCAGTGAAGGCATTCAGGGTTCAGTACTCAAATTGTAACTGGGCTCAACAGGAGCTCGTATCTGATTTGTATATATCCCAGGTAAGTCTCTGCCTTTTAGGTTGGAAATGGCTCTAGGGCATAACACACGTATTTGTTCTTTGACGTGCACATGGTTTTGTTTTGCCTTTTTTTTAGAGCAATAAAGAAAATTTTTCTATGTGGATTTAGAAAAATCTTTTTAATCCTGAACTTTTCTAGGAAATGCATGCAGAATTCTTAGTTACAGGGACAATTTCCTTTTTATATACTGATGGAATTTTTATTTTTTGTTGTACTACTGTACTGTTAGAAACTATGGCCTACCGTAATTACAGTTAGTCCACTTCTGCCTTAAACTGAATGTGTAATTCCAGACATATGTCAGGAGATTATGATTGCAGTGTGAACTAGAAGGCATTTGAACAACCTCAGAGTTGTAAACAGCAGTATCTGTATCTCAGTAGTAACAGAACAAATAGGAGACTGTTCTGCAATAAAAATTAATACCTAACCCAAAAATACTGTCTTGGCAGAAAACTAGATTCTGCAGGAAGCTTCTGCACTGGCTGGAACTTCCTCTGTTTCCCTGTCAGTCCCATTCAGGACAAACATAGGAAGACACTCAAGCATATGCTGTTCATTTAGAAAGGTCTGCATGGATTTGGTTTTCACCATCTTCAAGGAAAGAGAGCTTCATGTATATGCAGCTATTAATGTTTTAATCGTGTAGTTTGGGGGTTTTTGTCAAAATGAATTATTTTGCAAAAAAGAAAACATCTAAATGGTAAAGGTAGTGACTGTACTGACTGCTAGTTGTCTCTGGAAAAGCAACATGTTGCATTCTTGAAGAACTTTTGCCTAATTACTAGGAATGGCTGCTCACAGTTAATTTTTCATTCCGACTAAGAAATTACTGTTTTAACACTCACTAATGCTGTTTATTAGTGAAACTTCATCTTTTACTGAAGTTACACAAATATGTGGGTTAGTGGCTTGTTTAAATGTACATGAGAGAGCTGCCAGAAAAAAGGTACCATATGGACTTCTTTAATATGAAGGCCAAGTACATGCCTTCATTTATTTAATTTTTATTCAACAGGAGCCTGACTGTGGTGTAACACTGTCACTCCACCCACGCATACCATCATGTCATTATCTTAATGATTTCTTTCAGACTGTGTGGGATTCAGTATGACTGTTTTTTTAGAAATGTCTTAGACTGCATCCCACATAAGAAAGTGAAGAGGAAGAGTGTGCTTTTTCTTTGAAAAGAAAAAAACAGTCTTTGTCACTTTCTACTTGGAATTTCTAATAATCTCTTTTGCTTTAATTGTCACAGAGATGTCTGCAGTCAGGAGAGAAGCCTGTTGCTTCGCTTGTATACCTCAGTGGTAGCTGTGCTTTTATCTGGAGGGAAAAAAGTGATTATCATACTTGGTTACCGGCGTACATTCGGGGGAAGAGTTCTAGTGTCAAAATGGGAACCTGGAAGCCTTTTAAAATCCATGTGGAAACTAGTCATTGAACAATGAAAGATGTGCTGTCTGATAAAATGTGATATTGGGGTGTTTCTGTAAGAAGCCCTGAGTATGAGAGAAATAGATGCACTGAAGCACTGACGTATCATACATGTGTACGTATATATGAAATTTATCTTTTGTTGCTGACTCCCCATCTCTGAAATTCATACATGACAGTGTCATTCAGGAGTATGGTAATTGTTTTGTACTTGACTAGGCAAAGTAGTGATTTTTGAGGTCTCATTGATGTCACTGCCAAGGAACAGAGATATCTTACCGATCGACCAATATGGCTCCTACGTATTTTAGAAAATTAACTAAGATTGCCATCTGTGATTCTTCTCCCAAGCAAAGGGCTTGCTGCTGTTATGGACTAGATGTAGTGGAGTGATTTGTGAATTAATAAAATGTGCATAGTAAGATTAGTAAGGGACTCCATGCAGTGTCTTACTCCTCTTCCCTTATTGGTTAAGGCAACCATAGTTAGGGTTGGTGTCTCTATCAGCCCATTTCATTTGCTGAGCATGAATGAGATTGTCTCCAGTGTTAATGATGTTAGATCCAGTCAATTCTGTCAGTATTAATTGCTGTATCTGAATGGAAGCAGCTGTAGCACTTGAAGACTCTCTTGTGCAAATCAATGAGATTCTCTTTTTCAGTGTCTCCCATTTTAATGCACTTGATGAGATACAACAATTGGTACATTTAGAATCCTGTGTTGCTGTTCAATTCCAAGTGGAGGGAATGTACTGTGTAGCAGAAACAAAAATGCCAAAAAAAATAAAGCCTAATTGCAGAACAGTGTTTGCCTAGGATAAGTGCCTGAACCTTTCTTTTTCAGAAGTAGAGAAGTCACAGAGAAATGTAAAAAGTATATGGCCACTGTAGTTTTGTAAGACTGCTTCTTCGCACCTTCATTATGAAAGGAATTTAAGAAATAAGAAATGTAAGCTAGGAGGAAACAATGCCAGCGTGATCATCAGCAGAAGCTTATTTTAGCTAGCTTTGCTAATTTGGGAGATCCTTTTAAATAATCTTCTTATATTTGTAAATTTTCCTAATCAGTCAAATACGGTACATGGAGTTGAGTATTTTTGTCTGTGTTGTTAGGAATGTTTGCAGCAACAAAAAAAGTGTCATTTAACATTGTAAATGTAGTAATTTGTTTCAATGAGTGTAGAAAGTCAGTTGAACGAGGCAGTTAAAAACTGCTTCTTAATGTACCTCTTCCAAGAGGTAAATAGAAATGGCATCCTTTGTACGTGGAACCCTTCTGCTTGCCCCTCGCTCTGCAATTTTTCTGAAAGACAGGCCTGGTGCAGAGGGCCTTGGTGTTTCTGTGTGCTGCAAAGGCACATTGCTCATGCATGCTCAGAGAGCAAAGGCCGCTAGCATGGCTGTAACAATTTTCTCAAGAGTCAGAGTCTCAGAAGATGAAGGTAAGCACTGACCTCTCCTAGTCCCCTGCACTACCTTCCTCCATCGTGGCCGTTTAGCTGTCTTCTGAGAATTAGTCCTGATGAGTCCTTCAGAGTGACAGAGCGTGGGAATTGTTGACTGCATGTTTGGTTGTCAGTGAAATTCATCTGCTGTGTTCTTGCTTTTTTTTTTTCATCGTTTAACAATGGTTATGAATGCCAAGCAGATGTTTAGTGTCAGCAAGTAAGAATGCGTGTCTCCGTCTTTTCTCTGTGCATGAGAAGAAGAAGCATCAGCTTGGTGTTCTCTCCCACTGAAACACACTTTGATGACAAAAGCTTTTTCTTTTCTTTTTTGGCTTGGATCAAAAGTAAGTGTTTTAGGGAAGAATAAGATTAAAGGATGCTTTGTTTTTTTCATTCATCACAAAGTGAGAATTATTCCTCTTTACAAGAACTCTGGTAGACAAATATAGATGCAAAAAGGAGGTATCATAGACTGTCAAAATACGCATCAATCAAACATTTTGTGTCACAGCAACCAAAGCCAGTTTCTGGAAGGTAGAATACAAAAAGAGAGTACAAATTAGGCAACCAGCTATCTTAACTCCTTCAGATTTCACTGCAGACTTTTGTACAAAACAGCGTTCTGTTACCTGAAAGTGATTACTTTCAAAGTCATTAAGGTGTAAACTCAGAAAAAGGATGACGTAGCCCAGATGAAAATGGAAGCATGAAAATGAAGTTCTTGAACTGACCTTCTCGAAGAAAAGACCTATGCTGCTGGCTGAGCAGGTCATTTCTGTGGTCATCTAGTGTGATTGAATAGTTGGATAGCAGTGGACTGTTAGTACAGCCATTTGTAGATGAGTGTTACGGTTCTGAAGACTTGGCTATCCTCACTTGTAATTTTTTAATCCTCTTAAACTTAATTGTATTCAATAATAATTGTATTCATTGTAACATAGATTTTGAAGCACCTTCATCTTTAAGCATCTAGATTCATCTTTAAGCTAGAGTTGTGCCCACTCTAGCTTTCGCATTTGGGAATTTATTGAGAATGTAATACACTATATGAAAATTCACTGCACTCATAAACAGTAATGGAATACAAACTTTGATCTCCCATCTAAGAATTATGTATGTTGGCCTATCAGCAGGATCAATGTTTTGGAATGCAGGAATCAGAGTAACTCGTGGATCCTTGTCTGTTGAGGCTGTGTTTGGGTGCTCTGGTTAGGCTGTGCACTTGAGTACTCCTCACTGCGTGCATTCCCAAGGCTTGCATCTGTTTGCAGCCATTCAGTACAGCGCCTGAATATGTGAAGATTTGCATTTAGCTGTGAAAGTATGCCACAAAATTCCCTGAAACGGGAAATGTTACAGTGCAGAAAAGGTCTTCCTGTTTCTTGTCGTCTACTCTCCTGTTGACACAGGCAGCCAAGTTTTGCGGTATTATTTAATTGTTCACCAATCCTCATCATAAAAACAGAGCACCTGTCTCAGTTACTTTACCAAAACTGTCTAATTGCACCAGTTTTATGGTTGTTAGAAAACTTAACTGCTGGTTTTAACCCTATATTTATTCACAAGTATTGTAGGCTCATTTATTACTCTACTAATATTGCCCCTTACAACTCTCCTCTATGCTGTGTCTTCAGTATGTATTTTCATCCCTCATAAACTTTGTTTTGGAAAGCTAGACTGACTTTGCTTCTCTGAGAAGATATAATGTGTGAGTGGCTAGCCTAGTGGCAATTTTCTGTCCATGTTGCTGTTGTAATTCCCTTTTCTGAATGTGATTTACCAGAAATGGGTACAATATGAGGAGGGGTTTTACTGCTGTACATAAGGACAGTGCTTTCACCCTATTTCAAATGCATTCCAAGACTGTGGTAGCATCCTGCTGGTGACTCATTCTGGACTGTCATCTTTGGGTTATAAGAACACAATTTTATTTCTTTTTAACCACTTCCTGCTATTAAACTACTGGTTGTACAATGAAATCCCAAGTATGCAACCATGCACAGCTACTTCTCTTACTGTTCCTGTGGATCATACAGTTCTTCCTTCGTGCTATTAATGCCTCTTAAATTATTTTAAGTGGCACTTTCACTGAACTATTCCTAATTTCTCCGCAAAGATAACTGAAAATTTTCTGGGGAGAAAATCTGCTCTTGAAATGATTAAGGTACTCTGCTTCTACTGATACTCTCCTTCCAACTCAGTAATGATCAGTCTAGCAAAAGCTCAAAAAGCAAGCCACTCTGGCACGTGGGAACACCTCCATTATGTTTTGACCTACACTTAAAAACTCTTTTCCCTTTTTAGCATTATTGATTTCTCCTTTCTTACGTCTGTCGTACGTTGCAGTTCTCAGTTTATCCTGAACTGTTCTGAGCTTCAGCAGTGACTTTCTTGCTGGTCAGTTCCCTTTATTCCCGTAGTTCTGTTACTTACTCTTGACATCCTTAATTGATGTATGGCATATTGCCCAATAAACTGCTGCTCTTTGCTTTTATTTCCCAGTTATCATTGCCCTTCCTTTTTATCCACGTAATGATTTGGATGGACAAACCTTCCACTTTAGTTCCTTCACCTTGCTGGTCAAGACATCTTGCATTTCTCTACAAATATTTCAGTCAGTCCTCTCTGAGTCCTCCCTGTGAAGTTAATTTAAGACGCACGTTTTCACTTCTGAAATCTCTTTTCCCATCTTGCTTTTCCTAACAGAGTCACTGGAGGTGAATTGTTTGAAGATATAGTTGCAAGAGAATATTATAGTGAAGCAGACGCCAGGTAAGTAATTTGTTTTTCTGATGATGCCTTTGATAATTCTAGGGTAGTTAGTGAAATATCTCATGGTGTTTGGCATCAGTTTCACTAGCACAGTCAGCGAGACCCTAGGATTTCTCCTAGCGTTGTCTTAGACTTGTAAGGGCACACTTTGACTTTTTGAGCTCATGACTGTGTGGTGGAAGAACTCCTGGCTGCTGATCTGAAAGAGCTGGAATTGTTTCTCAGTGTGTTTAAAAACTTTCTAAACTTGTGAAGTTGTTAAAATCTTACCCAGTTTTCTCCTGTGCAAACTGGACATAACATTTCGGCTATCTCACCTAGGCATTCTTATGTTTGCTGATCAAAGTTTGAAATATATGTTGGTCTTGAAAAAATTTTACATTAAGTGTCATCTTTTTTCTTGGTCCAGAAGTACTCATTTCCTCTTCACATTTAAACATTTTTTTAATGTTTCATCAATAAGCAATTATACAGTGCATCTCATCGTCTGAGCTCAAATCTGAAATCTCTAGCAATTTTCAGCAAGTGCTTGTTGAAAAACTTGAAGAATAAGTTGACGATTATCATAATTTGCATGCTGATATAAAGTATCAGGGCCATTCTTCCATCTCAGAATCTGTTTGCCCTCATATAATAATAAATCCTAAATACTGTCCTGTAATTATGAATCTTAAACATTGGGGTCAGTTACTTTAAAGCAAACATTTACACTCTGAACAGAAAATTTATATCAAAGTAAATTTAAAGAATCTTTCTGGTTTTCTGTGTTCATAGTCACACGCCACCATTTATACGTATTTAATACGTATAATTTTTAGTTATTCTGATACAGTTGGAATTAACTGGCAGTTGACCAGAAGGCATGAAGTGTCCCTAAACAACAGTGGTAGGATAATAATGAACAAAAAAGAAGTTACTCTGAATTTTAGGAAGCTTCCACTGTTTATTGCTCTTACTAATTTCTGTGGGAATGGTAGAAACATCATTACTTTATACATTTAAATGTGGAACAACAGGTAGGAAAACAGGCTGTAGAAGAGGAAACAAAACTGGTGATTTAGGTGCGGTGAAAGGAGAGGAGCTATGTTTAAAAAATTTGTGAATTAGTATTTGCCTGCTGTGATTCAAGCAGAATTTCTAATATTGATGCCAAAGACCAGCGTATGGTATCATTGTGTGTTTTTAATACAGTCATGATTTAAAAGGAAAAATTGCAATGATTTTTTTTCTGTTCTAGAATTATGATGTATTGGAAGGGGCTGTGCATATATATATATAGGATATATATATGCATTTTATATATTCAGAAAAAATTTGACCAAATAAGTGAAATACCTAGTTATCATGCATCTCTGTATTCTTATATATTATATATATAT
>NW_010261516.1:25819-27774 GCF_000690775.1 Eurypyga helias
GTGTGTGTATCCCTATAGAAATAGTTAATGGGCATTATAGATGCATACGTAATACTGGTCTGCTCCTGCACGCCCTTACTCACGCAAGTAGTCTTTACTCATACAAGCAGTACAGTTCATTGAGTTGTGAACTACTCGTGTGAGGAAGGGTTTTCAGGCTTGGGCTCCAGTTACTGATTTATGACCATTCCTTCTGAATTCCATGGTCAAAACGTTTTGGATAAGCAGTATCTAATCCTTGGCCGCTGTGTATTCCTTATAGTCTGCCACAAGGATATCTTTTAAAAAATAAAAATAAAAAAGTGGTGCCAAAAAATACCTTAAAAAGTTCCAGTGCTCTAAAAAATGAATGCTTTAGTTGTGCTTTTTGGCATCGTAGGCTGGCCAAAACTTGCAAACCTGGGCATGGAAAAATAGGTGCTAATTAAATTATTTAAAGCACCAAAATACATTTGTCTACAGTTTTAATGTGGATTTCCATTTCATAAGTGACTCCTAACTAAACCAATGCTTGATGATATTTTAAATGAAAATGCATGCCACCTTTTTGAATGACTTGGCTTTATTCTACTATTATTTTTTAAGAAACCATTAGATTCAAAATGAGAAATGTTTTGCTTTTCCTTAGCTTTTGACTTTGTTTCGTTTTCTGTATCACTTCATTTCTGAACATTTTCTTGTTTCAGCACTTGTTGTTAACTTCCCTGTAGAAATTAAAAAAAAAACCAAAAACCAAACACCAACCCACCACGTATGACCAATTGTTTTGTTGCCTCCACTTTATTTTTCCTATGGCAGCTTTTGGAAACTGGAAAGAGCTTCCATACTGCTGAATGAAAATACAATCTAATGATTCTGTCTCACAGATATCATGTGTTCCACGTTAAATGTCTTTTTTTGTTTCTTTGTTTGTTTTTTGGGGGTTTTGTTTGTTTGTTTGGGGTTTTTCAGATGTGTTAGAGCTGGAAATATCTCGATATTCAATATTGTTTTGTTCCAGTTCAGTGTGCAGTCAAGACTTTTTAGGAGGTGTAAAATTGGTTTTGTTCTTTCTATTTTTTTTTTTATTATTATTCTGTTTTGTATTTAATGTGATTATGTGCCTTTAAAATGTTCTCCCTTCCATTCTGCCCTTGTATCTTTGCAGTCATTGTATACAGCAGATTCTAGAAAGTGTTAATCATTGTCATCTAAATGGCATAGTTCACAGAGACCTGAAGGTCAGTATCTGGTGCCCATCAATTGGATATAAGAGTTTTGGGTGTTGGTTTTTTCCACTGGGTAGGGGCAGAGGGTGGGCTGTCTGCGATGTTCCCTTGCCTATCCTACTCACCCTCAAAACAACTAGACCACCAAATAATGCATGACGCCTCTTTCCAGTTTGCAAGTCTACAGGCCTAATATACATCATGGCAAAAGGGGGAATGGTTGCCAAAAAACACGGTCTCCTTCCAAGGCGCTGGATTTATCCCATGCTGTCGAACGTGTCTGGTGTTCTGTTGAGGCTGTCCATGTATCGCTGTGTACGCCCATGGAGGTGAACTTTGGCTGTGATGTATGTCAGCTTGCAGATTTAAACGCCACTTCTGTTCTGAGATCCGGGGTTGCAGTAGCAGAACAACCGGTCGCACACGGCTGCATTAGAGTATGACGAACCCTCAGGCAAGTGGGGCTAATTGCCAACTCAATTGGGCTGCTAGAATTCAGCGATTTTCCTAAAACACCTCACTTGGAGTGGGGTTTTTTGTTAACCTCAATGGCCACCATGATTTCCAGTGCCTCCGAGGGAGCTTTTGGTAAGCAGAGGAGGAAAAAAAATTAATATGACCTGTTCAGTGAATTATTGGCAATATTTGTACACTCTTTTGACAATTTTTCTTTACAAAATTGTCACATAAACCAAAAAAATCTAAATTAAAGCAAAATCAAAGCTGCCGACCCGCAACACATCTCCA
>NW_010261517.1:0-315 GCF_000690775.1 Eurypyga helias
ACATCATGCTCAGGTCCCACACTATCAATATATTTTGATTAACCACCTCCCCCCTTTCCATCCTTTGGTACAATACACAGATATTATTCCCATAATTTGTGGACCATCCCTGTAAAATGTCCATAATATGTTTATTGAGTTCACATACTTCGTGACTTTGGGCTCCATCTGTTATGGTGGTCACTTTGGACAGAAGAGGTGGTGTGCTGCCTTGGGGTCATTGGGCACCAACGCCAGCTCAGGTTAAGTCACTGCTACACTTGCGTAGCTTCTTGTAAGATTTGTCCTCCATTGCTTCAAGTGGTTTCTGCTCTA
>NW_010261517.1:416-731 GCF_000690775.1 Eurypyga helias
GTTCACCATTGCAAGTACCCCCCCCCCCCCCGCCTTGCTCCTAGCCTGGCTAGCAACTAGGAGTTTCTGCTATAATAAGGATGATATACAGTGGCAGGGTTATATATAGCAATATATATATATCATGTATCATGCAATTCAATTACTGGCTGTTTTCACCCAGAATCAAATCCCCTTGAGTTACACATCAGACTTCCCTGTCTTTCTGCATTACCCATCCAGTGCACCCAGCTCCTTGAGCAAAAGCAGTCCCACAAATGGGTTTGCCTTTGCCTGAGGCAGGAACAACGCAGACTGTTTTTCCCAGCATATTTT
>NW_010261518.1:0-4250 GCF_000690775.1 Eurypyga helias
TTTCCTTTTCTTTTTTTTTTTAAATAACTATAAAATATTCTATTCTACTTCATAAGATTTTTATATTTTAACATATATAAAAGTTACAGAATGGCTTATTTCTTATTGGGCATAGAATCATAGAATCATAGAATGGTTAGGGTTGGAAGGGACCTTAAAGACCATCTAGTTCCACCCCCCCCCACCATGGGCAGGGACACCTTGCACTAGACCAGGTTGCTCAAAGTCTCATCCAGCCTGGCCTTGAAGACATCCAGGGATGGGGCCTCCACAGCTTCTCTGGGCAACCTGTTCCAGTGCCTCACCACCCTCTCCATGAAGAACTTCTTCTTGATATCTAATCTAAACCTCCCTGTTTTCAGTTTTTACCCATTACTACTTGTCCTGTCACTACAGGCTCTTGTAAAAAGTCCTCTCCCAACACCCTTGTAGACCCCCTTCAGATACTGGAAGGCTGCAATGAGGTCTCCTCGGAGCCTCCTCTTCTCCAGGCTGAACAAGCCCAATTCTTGCAGCCTTTCATCATAGAGGCATGTATTGGGTCTGGTTGAGATGGAGTTAACTTTCACCACAGCAGTCCTCAGATATTTGCTTTGCATCAGCAGCTAGAAAAGTGCTGAATACATGCCGGTGTTTTGGCTACTGCTGAGCAGTGCTGCACAGCACCAAGGCTGGCTCTCCAACACTCACCCCTCCCAAGTAGGCTGAGTGTGGGAAAGAACTTGGAGGGACACAGCTAGGACAGCTGACATGAATATTCCATAGCATATCACAACCGCTGAGCAATAAAAACTAGGAGAAAGGAGGGGGAAGGGAGTACCACTTATTATTTATGATGCTTGTCTTCTGGAGCTTTCCACTACCTGTACTGAAGCCCTGCTTCCTTGGAAGAGGATTGGCATCCCCTGCTGATGGGAAATAGAGAATAAATAATTTGTTTTCCTTTGCTTCCAGGCACGGCCTTTGCTTTTGCTTTATTAAACTGCCTTTATCTTCACACATGAGGTTTTTCTATCTTATTTTCTCCCCCTCACTGTCCTGATGAGGAGGGGAGTGATAGAGTGGCTTGGTGGGCACCTGGTATCCAACCAAGGTCAGCCCACCACAGGGATGTAGTTTGTTGGTTTTTTGGGGGTTTGGTTTTTCTTTCCATTTGCCGATAATTTCACTCATTATTGCAGGATGAATACAAGACCAAAAAAAATTTAAAAAAGAAAAAAAAAAAGGGAATAAAACCCTACAAAACTCCCTCAAACCAACCAAACAAAAAATCTGCTGCCTCAGGGAACATGGTATGACCTGAATAAATAGAAAAGCTTCTGTGTATTATTTTAGTAAGGTCTAAAATGATATAATCAAGAAAGAATCAGAAAGTTGTTGGGATGGTAATGAGGATGCCTCTATTGATTCATTTTATAAATGTATAGAACATAAACCATGTCCAAAAACAAGCAAAAGTCAAAATAGCTACTTCATTTCACAGTCTGTCTGTCTGAATATCTATTTATTTATAATAGGCTCATGTTCTTATCACAAACCCAGCTATCGTCTAGACAGCTGGCAGGAAAAATACCATCAAAGTGAAACTTCAACAACAGATACCTATTTCTGAAAGTTTTTGCAGAAAAATATTTTCCTTTTTACTCACCAAATTTACAGCAGATTGGAATGTGAGTTCAGCTGCAATTTCCACACAAAAAGGAAGAAAATTATGGAAGTCTTCTCCCTGCCACTTGCTTGCCCTTCTTTATCCAAAGATTGGTGAAATATATCTCAAACTGGATTACATAAACCATGAGGGGATCTCTAACAGGCTATTGGGAAGGACAACATTGTTTAAGTAAATAGTGGCAATGGCAAAAAAAAACCGGTGGTAACTTTTAGACAGATTTTTTTTTTTTTTTTTTTATCCTTACATGCAACCTCCACTTTCAACTGCCCTTTGGATTTTCAGTCTCTACAATGTCACCCAAAGGGCCACACATAGAAATTTTATAACATACTGGGGATGATGGTTTTGATACCCACAACTTTATTTCATGCACATTGGTTAGGATGCTTATTACTCAGAAAAGCTGGAATATATTTTATCCTGATAGAAAATGGTTATGAATCAAAACTGCACAGAGCTAACAGCTCTCTAAACATCTGTAAAAATGTGCTGCAATTCTGCCAAAACAAACATGGACAATGCTATCTTATAATTGCTCCCAAAGTAATAAGAAGTCATAGTAAAGCTCCCATTGACTAAAGCAAGAGAAAATAAATCATTCCCAGTTCTTTTCTCCTGTGAAGACATAAAAAATACCCATATAATTTACTGATATTTATTTTAGCAATATCTATTTCTCTTCCAAACTGAAAAGTTTTTTAGCTCTAAAATACCTTATGTTTAAGCAATGTAGTTCTCCATGTTCCGTGAATGAGCTATGTAAAGTTTTAACCACTATTTAATACTTTATTTCTTGCATCATCCATGTGAGCTGGTAGAAAGGTACTTCCACTTTTACAACTGTTATCCTACATTACAAGAGCCTGCTTTTTTGCAGCTATCCATGTTGTATTTGATAATTGTTCTGTCATCACTAGACTGACTTAAGTAATCTCAGTGTTCAACTTTCAGTGTTTCCTGTGGATCTCCTGTGATTATTTAGCATTCTTCTTAAGCTGAAAACCCAAAACTTCATGCAGTACTTTAGCTTAAACCACAGTGATAGTAAAAGGTGAAAAGATAGCTTGCTATGTCTTAGAGGCAGTGTTCATCTTCATAAATCCCCAAGGATAACCAGCTGCTCTGAAAGAATATATCACCTCGCATTCAGCTTGTGATTATGTTTAGTTCAAATTCCCCAGATATCCTCTGTGAAACAGCTATTACCAACTTGTCCCCCATCCATGTCTATGTACACTTAAGTAACCAACACTTTGTAATTTGGTAATGGCTGGGGCTTGAAACTTTGCCTGGGCTTGTATGGTTCCCCTGTGGAGCTTGATCTGTGAATTTAATACACAGTTTGCGTTCCATGTTTCAGAGTACTAATGAAAACTATTGAATATCAGTACTCACCACACACTTCTGCTTTGATTATGAACCACTGATAATTAATCTCTGCAAACAGGTTTCTAACAAGTGTTATCCATAATGTTGTTATCCATAATGTATTCCGCACTGTGTTCTCCAAGGTCATCTGTCAGAATGGAAAGTCTGAAACTGTTAAAACCCTGACACAATTTAAGATATCAGATGTACTACTTCTCCCCCATCCAAAAAAACATGTTATCTTGTCACAGAAAGAAATCAGACTCATCTCGTGCAATGTCTTCTTTGCAACACCATGTTACCTGTCACTCTTCATTTTCTTACCCTGATTGGATGCATCTCAGATTTTTTTTATTTGAATGTATTAGCAAATAAGTTCCAACATCATTTAGGAACTGGAATTAGGAAGACAGGTTCCTCATTTTCAGACATACCTTTACCTTTTACTATTCTGTTGATGTTTACTCTTCTAACAATGACTCTTAATGACCACTGAAGTTCTGAAGCTTGCCTTTAGCTAACTATGTATGAATTATGATAACCCAGATACAGATTTATTTGTGATAAAGGGAAAGGTAAACATTTTTTATAGCTGTATAATTCTCTCTTCTTCTCATCAGAATCAACTTAGCACTGTAGATGGGTTTCCTTCCTTCCAATTTTTCTGTTATTGGAGAAGGGTGTTGGGGAGTTGAAGAAAAGAGCCTATAGAAAATCTTTAGCGAACAAAAGAAAAAAAGTGTAAAATTTCACTGCAAACCTGCTGAAAAGCCATTTTTCTCTTGGTAAAACCATTGAATGAAAATGTCAACCAAAGAAACCGATGGAAACAATGAGTAAAATGAAACATCATCAACGAACTCTTGTCCTTGTACTTATAGTGACCTGAAAAATACAGAAGTCCAGTGACTTTCCAAAAGGTGCTTCACATCACTGACAGACTTTACTGTCACTGGATTGCTCTGCCTCATGGAGAGATGGATATGATTTCTGGAGATCAGTTACATTATGCAAAGTGCACCAATTGAAAACAATGTATTTACACCCAAGCATAAGTTTTTTAAAAGTTTTCCTATATAAGGTCTATTTTAAAGCCTTAAAAGAGAAATTAAAAAGTAAATGTCCTGAACAACACCATTTACTTCCAAGTGGCAGGAACTGATTTATTTTCTTCCAAATGTTGCTGAGTAGCTAGTAAAAAAAAAAAAAA
>NW_010261518.1:4328-9173 GCF_000690775.1 Eurypyga helias
ACTCTTTCCAGAGGAGCAAAGAATGAATGACCTCCTCTGCTTGTAATCTCAAGGCATGAAGTGAAGTTTAAACAATGTAAAAAAGAACCCTTTCTTTATAAAGAATACTTGCAGAAAACATTTGTCATGATTCATATTTAATATCCTGTCTAGTTTCAGAAGGTACTGCAATTAAAAGTGCATTAATGGCAATGATTTCTAACTCACGGTACGAGCCTAACAGAGCATAGCAACTGATCGAAATGATAGACAATTGTTAACTGTCAAAAGATAACGTTCTCTTTAATGAGATAAGCTTTGCAATATTAAAACCAAAGTTACATGAATGTAAAAGAGCTTCCAAATACTGCTGAAGCAACCAAACTTTTATGACTTTAATTCTGGGTCATATAATTTTAAAATAATATAGAGAAAAACTTATGAGTTAGACATAAGATGCAAAATTTTTGTCACTTATGGGTTACCCATTGCTATGGTGAATTGATAAATGAAAATCTGAAATATTTTAAATAATGCATATAGATGGTTTGTTGTTGTTGTTTTTTTTTTTTTTTAAATACACCAACCTTTGTGTAAAAAATCAAAAAAACCCAAACGAAAAAGAGTGTACTAGATTAAGTACGTGGAAGTTGAAATGAATAAGGCATGCAAAGCTTGACTCTGGGAACACACCTATGGAAGATCCTATGGAGATAGATATTCAGACAACACAAAGGACTTGTAGAGGAGTGTAGTAGAAATGTCAAGATGAGGGGCAAAGTTGTTTAAGTTAAAAGCCTATGTTAGCATAAGGGAAAGGTATATATCTTACTCCTATGCATTAAGTGTCGCAAAACCAAAATAACACAGTAGTCTTCCAAATAGGAATTGCAAGAGAAAACAAAATCCTAGGATGGTAACCATAGGTTGTGATAAAAATGCAAGTATCTGTCTGTAAACTCAAAAATGTAAGTTACTGTCTGTATATGGACTTCCCTACTCCTATACTAAAACACTTGAAGAGAAACTTTGGAAAAAGACTGACCATCCTACAGGCTCAGGAGAAGATACATAACTCTTCATACTAGCTGTAAACAAGGACATTATTATTACTACTCTGCATTAATGAAGAACACTTTGTCTAGGGGTGCAAGAGAGAAAGTGAATGGAGAAAGCAAAAGACGTGAGGTAGACTGGAAGGACATGCTTAGTTACATGTTCTGCTTCATTCCAAAGAGATCAACGTACCCCTCACACTTCACGTGTGTCCTGCGAGAAGGGTAAGTAGCAGTATGAAAACCAATGTTTTGTACTCTCCAGAACAGAATGATTGATTCAACAGATGGTTAAATGTAATCCATATAGTAAGGATTCTATGGCAGGTCTCAGAAATAATGTCAAGTCCCTAATAATAATGAAATATATTTGGAAAGAAAGGGAGTTCAAGGATATTACAATTTAACCACGAGACCTGATACCATGGCCATCAATGGGGACATCCACAGAGTAAGTCTTCCCCTCCATCAGTCCCGCATAATATGGAGAAACCCTGAGTCTGTAAGAACAGGTGCATTGATGGTTATACCCAGCCTCTTCAAGGTACTCTCCCAGTCATTTCTTGCCTGCACTGGAGAGAAACAAATTATATCGTAAGAGTGACACTCAGTTTCACATTCAAATCTTCCCCCGTTAATTGTCATTGGAAGAGTTTTTGGACTAACCAACAGGCTGACTAGAAGACCTGAGCTTCCAACTGAGCTGCTCATCTGTCTCCATTGACAGTATTTACGGAAAAAAAAAAAAAAAAAAAAAAAAGAAAAAGAATGGTAATTACACAGGAATTTAAAAATAGGCATCTTCACAATACTTCATTAATATTTATGCTAGCATTTAACAAAAACCTTGCATTTAACTAGACATCTAAAAAGTTGCTTGGGAACTTATAAATCTTATTGATACAACATCCATTAAAGTAGTTGTAGAAGAAAGGTTGCTAAGAAAATTATGAAAATATTCATTACAAGGGACATTTCTTCTCCTCTGTACCTTTGGTTTTGCTTTTCTCTTTCCCCTTCATTTGCACATACACATGTTTTTCCACCCAACTGTATTAAGCGAGGCAGTAAGTACAGCTGATGCTGCAGCCAATAAATAACAAAGAAAGCAATAACAAGACAGTCTTGTGGGGTGTAACAAGTAAGAAATCTAAAAAAAATTAAAAAAAAAACCACAAAAACCACTAATACTACTAGAGTTTTTAAAAAGGAATAGCAACAAAGGAAAACAAAAAAACATCCTGTAAAATGAAAACACAAATGCCCTCATTTGCAGCAAAGCTGCTGAATAGCAGTGCTCAAAGTGAGACCTGAATCTGATCCTGACTACTGTGAAAAAGGCAACTTCAGCAAAGGACCAACTAGCAATTTTTTTTTCCAGCCAGTCCTTCCTTCCAGGCAAAAAATAACAATGGCTGAGAGTGGATTAAGGGTTCACAGAAGTGTATGATTTACATTCAAGAACGCCTCTGATCTCACACTTCTTATACAACTTCATATCTAGGGCTTTACTTCAGGAAGAGGACCCATAGTGTGATTAAAACTTGTAGTCCCACGGGGGACAAATTGCTACAGAAATATAACAGACATCCCCACTTATTTGAAAAGCCATTCCTCTCTATCTCTCGCAGACAAATGAAATACACATAAAGAAAAGTATAACAGAAAGTCTATTTTAGATCAGGGTCTGATAATTTAAAAAGTCATGCTATCTCCCTAAAATGGCAGGATTTATAAAAGCTTTAAACTTTATGCAATGGTCTTATTAAATGTACCATCTACTTAAAGCTGCTGTGCCAATAGGAATTAATATTGTATTTCCCTGCTCTGTTGATATACAGATGAAAACTGGGCATGATTTTGATAACAGATTAGCATGGAGTTATCTTGCAAAGGATATTCTCCATTCGGAAAATCACCAAGATATCACAAAAAGCATATCTTTCTGTCTAAATTAAGAAGATGATTCTAAAAAGTAGCTTATACATAAAAGCAAGCATCCTGTGGACAGTGACTGAGACTGTGATTTAAAAATTAGATACAGTAATAAAGAAGAAACATATTACCATCATTTCATAATCAGTATATGTAGGTATTACTGACTTTGTGTATCAACAACTAAGCATATTCTGTTGAAAAAATGTTTACAATTAAAAGCTTTAACAGCTAATGACTTTTAGGTATAATTTCAAGGCAGGATTTGAACACAAGTTGGAAGAATGTGTCCCTCCTTGTATTTGTGAGACAGAACTTCTGACAACCATCCCAGAGAAGACCCCAAACATAGTCTTGTACAAATGATGCAACCAATGTTCCTATATTTAAAGAAAATCCAGTATCAGCACGCTTAAAAAGAGAGGGTTGAATTTTACCAGGTAAAACTAGAATCCTGATCTTGGAGTGCTCCTTCACAGCTGAAGTCAGGACACAGGGCAAGAAATTCCTTGTCTGAACTCCCTCAGGGATCCCATTCGGTACACTGTTACACAAAAAAAAGCCGCCGAACTTTGCAGATGCAAGAATTTATGTACATATGTAAGTTCATATAAGTATATAGGAAAGGTCACTACACAAAGAATGAGCTTGGACTTTCTGAAATTAAGGACTTCATTTCAAAACAGTAATACATCTTAACTGGGGACAGAAACAGTTGCTTCCACTAATAATGTAACCCTGTAACTACTACAGCTATTAACTCTAAGATATTAGCAACTCCTTCATTATTTTCTTTTATAAGCTCCAACAATTACAATCCTTCTTTGTGTAGGAAAACTCAGGGCTCATGGAAGAGGCAGAAAGAATTTTTCCTCTTTTCCTTAGGTACTTCTGAAAACATACTGTCTATTCTATGTGAAGAGAATCAGGAGTTCTTTCAAAGAAAAAGAAACAGCATTAGAAACTAAGAGTGGTCCATGGACTACAGTATCAGAAATGTAGCTCTGCAGTATTTTATGTGGCACTTAACCTCTAAGCCATATTTAAAGTGTCCAAAACAGTATTTAAGACTTAATATTTAAATATTTAAGTATTTAAGATTTAGCTGCAGATAGAACCCAGCAACATAGGTGAGAACATTCACACTCATATAATATAAAATTGAATTAATGTTGTGGTTTAATAATAGCCAACAACATAAATACCACACAGTCACTCACTACCTCCCTCCTCCTCCAGTGGAGGAGGAGAATTGGAGGAAAAGACAAGGAAACTCATGGGTTGAGATAAGAACAATTAAATAATTTAATATGAATTAGTAAAATAGTGATACTAATAATACTAACAATACCAGTAATACTAATATTATTATTAATATTAGATAATGAAAATAATACTACCACTATACTAGTACTATGTAATTAAAATAATGGAAAGTAAATTATATAATTTCTCGCCATCCAATGACCAATGCCCAGCTAGGTCCCGAGTAGTGAGTGTCAGAGCCAGGCAGCCTGACACAGATGGCACCAGAGCAAGAGTGAGCCCCAACAAGTGAGAGAGCAACTGAGCAACACCAAAAGGGAGGTCCAACAGTGCCTCCAGCCCACCCCCAAATTATATATTCAGCATGCTGTTTTATGGAATGAAATGTCCCTTTGGTCTGTTTGGGTCAGCTGTCTGGACTCTGTCCCCTCCCAGCTTGTAGCAAAGATGGGAACACAGGGGTAGTACCAGAAACTGAAGAAGTCCTAGACTTGCATTCCTCAGCAACAGCTACAACCACTAGTATTATCAATATTATTCTCAGCACAAACCCAAAACAAAACCTCATATTAGCTACTGTGAAGAAAATTAGCTCTGTTGCAACTACAAT
>NW_010261518.1:9246-18380 GCF_000690775.1 Eurypyga helias
TCATATAGAAATGGAAGAAATAATATCTGTTTACTTTCTCACCCTGTGTAATAGTTAAAACAATGCAATAGAAGTATATGTTTTAGTAACTATAGTTTTTAAAACACAGACCGTCTTCTCCAGTGGAACCCTGCTTAAACTACCATACACAGTAACTGCTCTTAACTCTACTTAAACTTACACTACAAAACACAGTGCAAACTCTGACTGATCACTTATTACCCCAAATCACAGTACTGCAGCATGCAAAAAATCACGTCAGATGTGAAATGATTTGTCAGAAAACCCTTTTCTATTAAAAAAATTTCTTTATAATATTAGCTTTACCTATCAACATCATCTTTCTCTTACATTTGTCTCTCTGCAAATATTAAATTTCATGACAGTATTTCTGTCATCTGGATGAAAAAGATAGCTGAAAAACAGGGCCAGTTTTTCCATAGAAAACAGATTTTTCCATAGAAAGTGGTTTTTGTTTAAAAAAAAAAAATTAGAAAATTGCCTAGAGGAAGTAACAGATCCTCTGAGCTGGTGGTCATGGACTAATTTTAAACAGGTAAAAAATCCTTCCATTTTGGCAGAGAAATAACAAAGCCAGTATTGAAACAACATATGAAGTATTCCTTGATGTTGATATGAAGATGAGGCATTTTACTTTCACTTTGGGAACCTTGAAGCAGATCTGTGATGCAAAAAGAGAGAGCCAGGGAGAGATGTGGCTACAAAGGCTCAAACAGACAGCTATACTGAAATTACGACACCAACAGTAGCCCTGCAGCAGGAAAAGATGTTGCAGTACACTTGCAGATAATTATTCTTTAAATAGATATACATCAAACAGAAAGTGCAATTTGTTTGCAAAGACAGGGTACAGAAGCATAAGGAAAACTTCTTAGAGCTGGCATTGATTCATGTTTTCGCAGGCTTCCAGCAGAATGTAAAAGGCACAGGACAGGGATATCATTCCAAACCCGTAATGAATTTTCTTGTTGCTTATGCCTACGGTTAACTGAAAACTACTGAAGTACTAGGATTCTGTAATAGCCTCCATCACCCTTCCTTGTCTCTTTCCGATGTGGAAGGTTTCTTTCACAATGAGATAATTAATCAGGTCTCTAAGAACAAACAGAACTTTACAGTCTCTGTAAAAGTATAAGCGATGTATAAATCCACTGAATTCTAAATTTCTTAATCCTTGTAGGTTCCCTGCTTCAAGTTTCTCTGACATCAAAGGGGATCCAAAGAGCATTCCCTGGGCATGGAAAGGTTTCACCCATCTCAGCTCAAGCAGGCAGAGTCAAGAAGGAGGATGCCCAGGTTTCCAGTACTCTAGCTTTGGCAGAAAACTGCTAATTAGCAGAGATCCTCAGGTGACAGCAGCCTGTGCCAAAGAACAGTGGAAGTGTGAACAGCTCCCTCACAGGTCGTTTTTCTCCTTGTTTCCTGTGCACAGGTTGAACCTTGGCAAAAGAGACTTTGGACAATGAGGTTTCACGAACACCTGTGCATTTCCAGAAGTTCCTCAGTTTTAGCAGTTAATGTCAAAGAAAGCAAAGAAAATGAGTAAATTAGGACCAACTCTCTCTAGATATTTCTCTAGATAATACACTGAACACAACATAGCCCAGAATTTAGTGTTTGCTTCTGACTCTAAACATTCCTCCTTTTCAACCCTTTCATATCCTTTATACAGGCAAGCTTAGGCTGGTCTCTTTTTGCAGGTCATTTTTCTATATAAAAGTGAGTATGTAATCACCTTTGTTCATGGAAGTATTTATTGTCAAGTTTGTTGTTGTAACAGGGGCCATAGAGTACAGTATGAAGGTTAAGACAAAATTAGAAATCAACAAAAATAGAAGTAAGCATAATTAAACAAAAGTAGACAAAATTAACAGTAAATAAAAATAACTCAAAATTCACAGGAAACAGAACCCTTATAGTGAAATATTTCTATGTACCGTGAAGTAAACATCAACATAAAGGCAATAAAAAAGTTTGTTTCAGTAAACACAAACAAATTGTATTTATGTAGTACACCACTGAATGTTAACATTTTGTGCTTAATTAAGAAAATCTTTGACAGGTTAACTCAAATGGAGTTTCACAAACATGTCTGTATCATGGAAGGTATTTTGTACTTTAAACATACTCCGTAACTTAGTCCATTGTAACCTCCTTAGTGTAACAAACCCTTAATATTTTCTACTTTACGCATGGCAGTGTTGTGTTGTATAGAACAGTGAAAGATGCATGTAGTGACAGTAATTAGAGAAGAATGAAATAGCATCAAAAAGGAGGTAGCAGTATGTTTTATGATAGAAAAATATGATTGACCAGAAGCTGTCAGTTTAGTTTATAATAAATTATTGGAATTAACTCTCTTTAACAACGGTAAACTTAAGGCAGAGCTAACAAAGAGTTTACCATATATATAGGGAAAACCCAGAAAACAGCGCTGCTTGTAAAAAATGTTTATATTAGTGAAGTACAGAGGGGGAATTTTAAACCTGAAGAGCAGGTTCCCTGAAATATGTTAAATGAGATATGACTGTCCTTGATGAATGTGTGGGGACTACTTATGGACTGTAAGGCAAACACAGCTACATCTTAGTCAAATGCAGTTATTGGAGTTGTGAATAAGACAGTCATTAAAAGGAAAAAATAAGCTCATCTTTCCTTGCATTTGACTAGATTTTCTGGTGTTTTTTGAAATGGAAACAATAAGACTGTTGAAGAAAAAAATTACTCCTGATTTGCACCATGTAATAATTTCCTTTTATAGGTATTTGTGGTCATGTGGTCCTGACTTTTTGTTTTACATGCTGTATTCTTAAGTGTCAAGGTAATGAACAGTATGAGTGACTACAGAGGCAATACTAGCATCAAACTATTATGGCATTCTGACTTTGTCAAAGATTCAAGTGATTTTAAACAGATTTTTCTTGTTCAATAGGACAATTTGCAATCCCCTTAACTATTAAGGAAATCTTGCCATACTATGTCATAATACAACGTATGATCTCAAACTTCAGATAGCCTGTCTCGTGTCTTTTCCTCAAAATACTTCTGAAATCAAATCTTCCCCCTAAATTTAGCCAACTATGACAATAAACTTGTTTTTTCCCTCTCATTTTCACTCAGGAAAGTTTCTTCTGCCATCCAAAAAAACCAACTGGAGTTATTGCTTGGTCATGTGAGTTTTTAGAGATGCTATAGTCTCCTGAATGGTGGGGAATGTAAAGCATTTAACCATCTTAGGCAGTCATAGTATTGTCTCATGGGCAGTGTCCTTGTCACAAAAAGCTTCACTGTTTTCAGAAGAAAGGAGCAAGCTGTGTTTTGCTTACATGTGGAAGAGCCATACCCCTTTCCACAGGGAGAGCTCGTTAGTATGAAATTTCCTGATCTTCCTGCATCACAGGGATTCCCAGGATGCAGAAACAGAACAGCTGAAAGCATACTTTCATGCTCAGCATTTTTCATTACTGAGGCAAGCAGCTGCACTGAAGATGACAAGTTTGTTTAGGGTCTCACCCTGAGGTGGCTAACACTTTTAAGCATGATCTAAATGCCTAACACAGCAAGCTGAATTTTGCCCCCAGCTTCAGAGCTATTTTCATATAAATGTTTCCTATGAAGAAGGATGTTTCAAAATTAGAGAAATTTTTTACCCTCTATAGGAGTACAATTTTTTCTTCAGTGGGACAATACAGCTCGTGTTTAAGAATCAGGAAGATTTCCTTTCCAATCCCTATAGATACGTACCCATTAATCCACTGAAGAATGTAAAAGATATAGCAAAACTTTAATATTCCATGGTAGCATTGCCACATTCCTTTTTTTACAAAAAAATAAGTGGAAAAGATGTGGAATTGTAGAAACTTGTTTTCTTTGGCTTTATGATTGTTTGAGACCTGATAACAACAAAAGAAATAACCTATAAACCAGATGTCTCTTCTTCGTCCAAATTTATGAAATATCATCATATCCTACCTATTTACATTCTAAATATGGAAGAAGTTCATGCTACTAATATCTCAGAAGCTTCTCAGCCATTATGCATATGTGAAGAAAAAGAGCATACGGTTTTAAATTGAAAGCAGGGAAGTTTAGATTAGATATCAGAAAGAAGTTCTTCATGGAGAGGGTGGTGAGGCACTGGAACAAGTTGCCCAGAGAAGCTGTGGATGCCCCATCCCTGGAAGTGTCCAAGGCCAGGCTGGATGAGGCTTGGAGCAACCTGGTCTAGTGGAAGGTGTCCCTGCCCATGGCAGGGGGGTTGGAACTAGATGATCTTTAAGGTCCCTTCCAAACTTAACCATTCTGTGATTCTGTGATTCTATGATTCTATATCCTTTTATATGTTTATGAATACACAAAAATCCAAGAAAATTAAATGTCTCACGATTAAACAATATATCTGTCAAAAAAGGCAAGGGGTAATGGGTTTGAATTGAAAGCAGGGAGTTTCAGTTCTTCCGGAGAGGGTGGTGAGGCACTGGAACAGGTTGCCCAGAGAAGCTGTGGATGTCCCATCCCTGGAAGTGTTCAAGGTCAGGCTGGATGAGGCTTGGAGCAACCTGGTCTGGTGTAAAGTGTCTCTGCCAGGTGGTTGGACCTGGATGGAAGATTTCAGACCTGAACGGATTATTCAAATTTCACTTCTGAACACTGTAAGTTGGTGAAACTCACTGGTGTTTGCAGGTGTAAAACAGCAGGAACAGAAGAAGTAACAACATTTCTTAATCAGGATATTAATAATTTGTCTCTTTTCTCTTCTATATTGGCTCAGATATTCACAGACACACAGAGTAGAAGGGGTTGGAAGGGACCTCATCTAGTCCAACCTCCCTGTCAGATCAGGATCCCTTAGAGTAGATCACACAGGAACAAGTCCAGGAGGCTTTGGAAAGTCTCCAGGGAAGGAGACTCCACAACCTCTGGGCAGCCTATTCAGTGCTCTGTCACCCTCACAGGGAAGAAGGGCTTCCTCATGTTCATGTCTAACCTTCGTGGCCACTGCCCCTCGTCTTCTCACTGGACACCACTGAGAAGAGCCTGACCTCATGTTCCTGAGACCCACCCTTTAGATATTGATAGACATTGGTAAGATCCCCCTCAGCCTCCTCTGCTCCAAGCTGAACAGACCCAGCTCTCCCAGCCTTTCCTTACGTGGAAGGTGCCTCAGGCCCTTCATCATCGCAGTGGCCCTGCACTAGACCCTGTCCAGGTGCTCTCTTTTTTGTCTGATGTTCTTCTGGCAGGTGTCAGAAAACACCCACACGTAATGTTCATCACGCATCCTGTCCTGTCAAAACTATAAAATGATTCTATGCCAAGCTTCAAACTAACTGGTCATTTTTAATAAAATTCAGGTTGTGTGTATCTGCCTGCCTAAAAAAAAAAAAACAAAACCACAAAAAAACCCCACAAAAAACCACACACACACCAACAAAAAAAACCCCACAAAACCCAGACGTTTTCATTCTACTACAAGGCTTATATCAGAAAGAGTTATTGATTTATTGTCAACATAGCCAATCCCATGTTGATAGCATCTGTAAACACTTTCTTCCCTTTCTAGGATGCCCAGCGTGGAAATAATGAGGAATCCACATCATCCTCAAAGCACTGTTGACCTGAAGCAGGGTACAATAATGTATGGGTAGACAATTTACAATATTGAGCTCTCTTTGTTGCTAGGGGTCTTCATTTGTAATAAGCATCCTTTATGGCCTGTTCCTGAAAAGAACAATCAAACTTTTCATTACTCACAGACAAGAAGACAGCTCTGGCTTCATTTCTTATATGCCTGTCTTAATCAATATGTTTAATATGACATGCTAAAATTACACTTTTACTGCCTTTGGCCCCTTTCAAGTTTCAATAAATAAAGCCTTCCAAAAGTTCAAAACAAGTTCAAAAAAGATCCATTGAAATTTTAGCTGAAACTTCCTGAAGTCCTCAAGTAATACTTGTAGCCAAACACCACCAAATTAAATCAATATCTGTACACAGGCTCTTTTAGGAAAATTTATTTTTAGGGGTGAGTGGGATTATAGCTATAAACTTGTGGAAGCAGATATTTAGGCCACATGGTTAATGCTTAAGAATTCCAGTGCTACATTTATTCAATCTTTAATTTTCTTCCACTGACATTCAAAATTAGAAAACAAAAACTTTTCCCTTTCTTTTCTTATGTCCTTCACTCCTATCACTCCTTTTTCCTGGCTTACCTATACCAGAAAATTTGCAAGAGTATTTTTAAGAGATGCAAAAAGAACAGATCTCCTTAGATTCCATTCAAAATGTATCAAGTCCCTTATTATTCTGAAATTTAAGAATGCAAACTGCTTTATTTTTATATATACTTAATGTAATATCTTTTGAAACTGACATTAAACTACAATTGAAAATATATGTTCAAAAATAGGCTTAATACATCTGTTAAAAAAAAAAAACATTATGTTTCACTTATTATTACCCCACTGATAAGATGTTTATTATGACTGAGGTGTCAGAAATTAAAAATATGCAATCTAATTGACGATTTTGAAACCAACAGGAACTTTCATATAGGCATAACTGTTAGATCAAGTGACTTAGGATATCAACAATGCTTTAAAACATGGTAATATATGGCTGCACAGATATGTGTAACCACCTAATTTTGTTTAGAAAGTGTAAACTAAAGCTTTTCAAAAATAGTGAGGGAAGAGAGAATTAAATGAGTTCCAGCTGATTACTTCAGGATGCATACTAAATCCCTCGTCTTTTTTATATTAAAATAAGAAAGAAAGCTTTCTTTTTTTCCCCTTTCCCTTCCCTTCCCTTCCCTTTCATCCCCTTCTCGCCCCCTTCCCTTCCCTTCCCTTCCCTTCCCTTCCCTTCCCTTCCCTTCCCTTCCCTTCCTGTTGTCTTTAGGATTCCAGTAATTTTCTGGAGCTGAGAAAGATTTTAAAAAAAGATACACCTTTGATAAACAGGAAAATCCAGAAGAATGTGTATGTTTGATGCTTGCATAGGACTGTCAGCAGAAAATATATGTCTGGTCGTTTATGGTGTCTCAAAATGAGTCAAAGCATAAGAGAAGCATTGACCTTTAACTCCCTTACTCAATAACAATAATTTTTTAAACATTTATCCTTTCTGGTTAAGCGTAATGATTCTGACAGCCGAGAGTTCCAGGCAAGCATATATCAGAGACAACACCAACAGACAGTATTTACAGACTACCAATATTACCTCATTGCCATGCAGAGACTAATTGGAAGATTAGATTTAACAAAAGGCATCCAAGGTGCAGACACAAAAAGACCAGCGCTATATGAAATTGCTTTTCTTGGTACAGGCAGTTGTCTGAGCATGGAGTTGGTGACACTCTAAATACCAGCAGGTAGATCTAAAGGGTTTTTTTTCAACTCCAGAACCAAAGATGTGTTCTTTACCTGCAGTATGCTCACTTGGTAATATTGCAATCTAATCCTCTTTTTCAGTCATGACTAAATTTAAACTCCCCAAATATAATTATAAAAACCTACAGCAATTAAAAAGTTAGACCTTGTATTTTTTCCACAGTGAGACTATCTTTCTGAAAGAAAAAAGAAACCCATTCCATTGTGGAGCGCCAATGTTTCAATTCCTGTTTACTTTTAAATAGCCAGGTGAAAAGCAGGTTAGACTCATCCATTGGCTTTTTCGCGGCTGTAGACTTGAGTCACCATCTACCTGTGTGAAAAACACCAGAGGAAAATTTGATGAGCATGGTTGGGTCAAAATGTTTGCCTTGCACTGTAACTGCAGATGATGTTCTTAACAGAAAGAAGCATGGTTTTAAATCAAAGAATTAAATCAATGTATACACTTAGCAATTTGGAAGATGTGCTTTGGTAAAATTGCTATTCATGTTTAGTGCACTCCCATTCTATTCTCAAGGGCAGGGCTCCTGCTGAGGTTGTATACTCAGTTACACCCTCTCAGGGGGTGTTCAATTCCTGTTTGGAACAAGAAAGAACACAGCAACATTTTTAAACAGAAAGCAGCTAAACCAGAAGTATTTAGCATTTTGAGTGACTAGTTTAAAAAAGCAAAAAGCACCAGCGTATGTACAAATGCAATGATTTTTCAGTAAGACACTGACAATATGCTCCTTTGACAAATCACAAGAATGTTTTTTATTCAAAGGTGTATTTCCAGCATTGGAGACAACCCAGAGAAAATAAGTAGCTAAAGATTTCCTCAACCCTGGTAGGAAGTGCAGTCTGCAATACAGCCCCCAAAAGGTATGAGTGATACTTTTTTCCTCAGGAAATATGTATGCACTATCATGTAATGAGGCCGCCAAAATTTGCACTGTTTACCATCAACAAAGTTTTGTCACTGCAGCTTCAGGCAGACAGCAACTCCAGAGAGTAAGGCTCATGTAAGAGAGAGTACCTGCAACGCATGTGAAGCAAAGACGAAAAGGCAGTGGCTGGAAGAGGAGAAAACAATGTTTGGTGGAAGAATAGTTAGACAATTATTGTCAAGAAACCTACAGTCAGCGATGTACTTGGCTGGTTTGAAACTGGTATAAACAAGATCAGAGAAACTATTCAGAATATGTAAGTTAACCATCAGAAATTATTACATCTATGGTGCTAAGTAGTACATGAGACTAATAAAATAGGAGCAGTCATAAAAATACCATTAGCACAAGTCAAGGGCACAAAGAAGTTTCAGAGATTTACATGTAAAAGGCTTCCTTATCAATAAGGAACTCGGTACTCAAGAATTAATGATAAGGAAAAGTTTTTACAAACATTTGACAGTTATAGAACTCCCAGAAATACTGGTGTAATCACCCTTTAAAGGTTTCAACATTGACTAAGAGAAAATCCAGTCTGATCCCTGATTTGGAATTTAGACTAAATTTATGGTTAACTTTAAAAACAAGTTTATAACTCTGAACATGACTAGAGTAATGGATTTTTCACATTTTTTTCTGGCAAAGTCAAACATACACTGATTGGTTTTCTGTGATATGTGTCAGCATTTGATTCCACTAGAAAGAGAAATAACTTGAAATAATTATATATTTTCCCGATCATCAAGAACAGCATAAAGAATGAATGATTTTAAATTTACAATTTATT
>NW_010261519.1:0-993 GCF_000690775.1 Eurypyga helias
CGCCAGCTCATATCCAGCTGCTGTCGACTAACACCCCCAGTCCTTTCCTGCCAGGCAGCTTTCCAGCCCCTCCTCCCCCTGTTGTGGCCCAAGTGCAGGACCTGGCACTTGTCCGTGCTAAACCTCGTACAGTTGGCTTTTCCCATCGATCCAGCCTGTCCACATCAAGATTTTAGCTGCCATAACATTGCTGTAGCTGGCAGAGATCTTAGAAAGGTCTGTCCCAGTGACACCTCTTGCTTTCGGGAGAGTTCATCTGGCACAGCGCTGACGCCAGCAGCGTTGGCACAGCAGGGATGTCGCACACCGTATCGCTTTCTGCCAGCCTGTGGGTACCTTGCACTGGAGGGAGAGCTGTAGAAATGATTCTTGGTGCTCCCCAAGTGTTTTAAGGATCGGCCGTGCCCCAGGGACCTCGTAGTTAAACAGATGGGGAGGAGAATTTGGCGTGTTCAGCCTCGAGAAGGCTCCAGGGAGACCTTAGAGCCCCTTCCAGTGCCTGGGGGGCTACAAGGAAGCTGGGGGGAAGGTTTTCCAAGGGCAGGGAGTGACAGGACAAGGGGTAAGGGGTTTAAATGGAAAAAGGGGAGATTTAGATGTGTGGCATGCCTGTGAGTGCAGCAGAAAGGCAGTTAATGTCCCTCGCCTGACTGGGACCGTGCAACTCGAGTGCCTGGTAATGGGAGCGGGATTTTCACCCATAGAACCCTCTCTGAAGCCAGTCCAAATTAATAGATTCCTGGCAACAGTTTTGTTTGTGCATCTGAATTTCTAGCTTGCTTTGTAATGAGCTGTGTCAGATCAGAACCCGCCTGCTATATAAATATGGGCGATTACGGCGTGTCAGGTAATTTAGTTACCTGGCATGATTGATCGGGCTGTCTGAAACGGAGCAGCCTGCGCTTACGTGGTGCTGAAACCTTCTCCGAAACAGTGCAGAAGGTTGTCAGCTCGTGAATGAGTGGGGTGTTTCCCCCCCTGCCATGGGCAGGG
>NW_010261519.1:1132-17531 GCF_000690775.1 Eurypyga helias
CGTGAGGACTGTCTGCTGGCCTGTCCCCTTGCCCGCTGAAGTCTGCGAGAAGCCACCCATATGATTTCATGTTTAATCTCTTGATGGCGATGCTCCGTGTCCAGAGCCGGCTCATTCGCTGCGTGCAGGAAGTGGGCAAATTTGCCAGAAAACCCACCGAGACAAGTTATATATGTCTTCAAGGCCAGGCTGGATGTGGCTTTGAGCAACCTGGTCTAGTGGAAGGTGTCCCTGCCCATGGCAGGGGGGTTGGAACTAGATGATCTTTAAGGTCCCTTCCAACCCTAACCATTCTATGATTCTATTTTCCATAGTGACCCACCCTGCTAAGTGAGAGGCTGTTAAACATCATGTCTGTTTCTGTGTCGTTTGGACAATATTTCCTTTTCCTTCTAACTTATCCAGGACAAAGAGAATTGTAAATTTGTGCCTAATTATGACCTGAAGCATCTATCAGGGAGCAGGAGGCCGAGTTGTGCCACGTGCTTGTTTGCTGCTGAGGAAGCAGTGACAGTGGTGTTTTAGGGAGGTGAGAGAGCATTGTAGTTTTGCCATGGGGAAAATAATGTGCCTGAGCTATCTAGGGCTGAAAACCACAAGGAATACTTGAGCTGCCTCACAAAGTCAGCGTTTGGAAAGCCAGCCCTCTCTGGAGCTGACCTCTCGTACGACGCAAAGCACCTGGCCCTTAGCCATGGTTCTACCTCAAGACAGTTCTTGTTCATTAATTGCTTCAAGGTGAAAGCAAAACGAGCCTTCCTCTCCTCCACACCTAATTCATCTCTTTTGGTGGTGCACGGATCAGCCACGCACCCACTGCTCGAGTAGCTTGTGCCACTGCACACGATGGAGCAAAGCACCTGCTGCCTCGGTTTGCTTCCCACCTCCCAAAAATTCATTAGCACTTTGTGAATGGGAGCGTGGTGAGCTGTACAGCATCAGCCACTCTGTACGGATTTACCAGCTTTCTGGGAAGGGTTTGTCCTGCGGTCCCTTGCTCTGAGATTTGGAGGGGGGTGAACCTTGCATCCGGGGTGCTCTGCCATTCTGCACCACAAAATATAGAAGGGTCCGCTCCTAAGCCGTGTATTTCTTTGTGCAGAGGAGTGCTTTTGTACAGCCTGTAAGAATAATAAAACAATATGGCTGGTTTATTACCAGAAAACAACACTAAATCATAAATTTAAGAAGTGAAAGCTCTATATGTAAAGTAGATTTGACAGTGCGTTATGCAAAAAGCAAGAAGGCACCGGAGTAGGAAACCACTGGAAAAAGGCAGGCTGGGAAGATGGACGATCTTGTGGACAGGACAATTAGATGTGGAGTGAATCCTGAGCTGGCAGAGCTCCTGGGTGACCTTGGGCTCGTTGCTTTTCCATACCTCCGTTACCTGCTCTCTGAAAACGGGATGCGGTGTTACTGTCTCATCATCGGAATAAAGGCACGTTCATGAACCACCCGTCTAACCTCAGCGGAGGAGCTCGACAGACCTTCAGCGGGTGCCTCTCGCAGAGGGCAAAGCAGGCAGGTACCTGGAAGCACTCGGGGGAGATGTTTCTGTAGCGTCTGCTTGGCACAGTACTGAGCGTCTCCAGGAGCCGGGTCTTGTCCCAGTGCCCCACTGGTGACCATGAAGCTGCAAACCAGGCTGTCGGTTCTTCACCTGAGGCAGTTTGAGCTCATCTGTGCTTTGTAACGTGGCAGAGTGAGCAGGGAGGGTGTGTGATATCCCCTGGGTGCTGGAGAGCGGCAGTGTTAGTGCTGGGAGCAGACCCAGGGCATCTTCGCTCCAGATCAGTGAGCACAGTTCTGAATTATTGCCACCCGAGGACCCAGGCACAGAACCGTACAATCATGTAGATTGGAAGGGACCTCTGGAGTTCTCTGAACCTGGGCACTGTCCAGATGAGTTTTGGATATCTTTGGCCTCCTGTGACAAGGGCCAGCTTTGGCTAAGTGGGTAATGGCCAGAGCTGCAGTTGGATGGCACTGCCCACCTCCACGTGCTCTTGCATTCTGCCAGTGCCAGAGCCCTGGAAGTCTGGTTGCTGCCACTGCACATGGATTTGGGGTTGCAGGTAGGTGGCAGGATGAACACCCACGCCCAAGCTGTCCAGTCCTCTTCTTCCAGCTCCCAGCCCAGATGTCCAGTGCACTTCATAGAATCCCAGAAAGGTTTGGGTTGGAAGGGCCCTTAAATATCATCCAGTCCCACCCCCTGCCATGGGCAGGGACACCTTCCACTAGACCAGGTTGCTCCAAGCCTCATCCAGCCTGGCCTTGGACCCTCCCAGGGATGGGGTATCCACAGCTTCTCTGGGCAACCTGTCCCAGTGCCCCCACCCTCTGCGGGAAGAATTCCTTCCTGATGTCCCATCCCAATCTCCCTCTTTCCGTTTAAACCCGTTACCCCTTATCCTGTCACTCCCTGCCCTTGTCTGGGACCTGTTTCCAACGGAGCCAATATCCTTCAGCCACTGCCTTCTTCAGCACACCTGGTTTCCTGACCTTGCTGGAGAAAGCCCACAAAGGGTCTCTCTTGGAATGTGTGTCCAGGAGCCCTTTACCCACGCAGTCCCAGCCGCAGACAGGGAGTACGGCTGGAAACAGATTTGACTTTGCATGGACCTGCAAACGCGCTGAACGTTTCTTGGCTTAGATAAAAGCCTCCCAAAGGCGGGGATGCAGTTATTCCCCTGAATTCAGACTACAAGACGGTTTACCGGTGGTGCGTGTAGCGGTGTCGATCTTGACCCAGGAGAATTGCCCTGTACCTTTGAGCTCTGGAGATGGTACAAATCCCTCGTGATGATCCCTAAGGCTGTAGCACGCGAAGCAATTCAGAGTGAATTTCCCATCTGCTCCTTTTAAAGATGTGATCTCAAATGTACCTTAAAGCCCACACCTAATAGTTGTGTTCTCCGTGTTCAGCTGCAGAAGGACGATCCTCTGAATGCTCCTGGTCCCCAAGCCATCAGAGATTTGGGGTGTAATCCTTTTCTTTGAGAGCATTAGGGAGTAGAAAGCTCTCATTGCTGAAGGGCTGGTTTGGGTTCATTTCCCATTTCACCTGAAACTCTTCTCTGAAAAGGGAGGGGGGAAAAGTGCTGTATTTTCTTTTTTAGCAAAATTTTCTGCTTCTCCTTTTTAAAAAAAGAAAAAAGTGATTTATTTTTTTCTTTGATTTCATTTCTAGTGCTGGCAAGGAAAAAGAAAAGGGACTCAGCAATAGAAACTGTCTGATGAAGACTGGGCAGATAACGCGCAGCAGCTACTAACGCGCACTCCTGGGCGTCCTTCGCCGTTCCTCGGGAGGGAGCCGGCGTGACGGAGGTGGGTGCGGTGCTTCCTTCTCCGTTTGTAGAGGTAACGTAGCAGCAGTAACACTGCAGACCCATCATTTGATGAGGAACGAGAGCCAAGGGCGAGTGTGAGTGCATACAGACAGTTTGGAAGCTCTAATTTAGAGGATGTAGGATCCCCGTGGAATTTCTTCCTGGAAAGTTCAGTGCAAGTGTGTCACCATGTGCTGCCGCATGGTTATTTATTGCTGTGCTAAGCTCTGAAGGACCCGGAGTTGAAAATTTCCAGGCTCTGTTCACAAATATGCTGAGAAAGAAACAGTTTCCCTAATTTTACAGTAGTGGGTCAAAAGGAGGGTGTAAGTGGGGAGGAATAGGTGTGCTGGGGTGTTTGCAGAAGAACCTTGGTGACTGAGCATTTGCAGAATAACAACTCCACGAGCACCCACAGATCGGATCAGCCTGGCTCTTTCCACTAGAAATGCAAAATGAAGGAGAACCTCATGTACTTCCATAACTTCACCGGCATGGTGTGGAGTTGAGGAAAGCTGGGAACGCAGCCCGGGATTTGAACTAAGATGTGACAGCGTGCCTGAAGAGCAACCTAGTCTCACAGCCCTGTGCCGTGGGAGAAGGAACGGCGGTGTGCAAACCTGTTGTGCCCGAGAAGGCTGTCAGGTTGGCATTTGGGAAGAGGGTCTGGTAATTACTGAGCTTCAGATTTCCCAAGAGCTCTTCCTGCCTCTTTTTGTGTGTGTGTAATTAGGTCTGTCAGGCAGTAACGTGTTATCATGTCAACAAGAGTTTCTCAATGTGGGGCTCAATCAGTTTAAACAACTCGATAGTACTTGGGACTTGGAGGAATGAGTTGGCTGGAGAGCCTGGCGACTAACCCATTTAGCCTCCTCCCAGGCTTCTTTTTGTGAGCTATGGAAATCATCTGCCTTTTTCCCAAGGGCTGCTTACTGCTCTTAAATAGAACACTGAAGTCTCTCTTGGTAAAACCACAGATTGGGTTTTTACTTTGCCTTTTTTTTTTTAAGTCCTAATAACAGTGTGTTACAACCTCAGGCTCTATCGAGTTGATGAGGAATAACGTCTTAGTAATGAAGAAGAGTCAGAGTGTGTCTAAAGTGCGTGCTTTATCGCCAGCACATATTTCATACTGACAGTCAATACTTTTAACTGATCCCAAGCTGCACGTGTTGCATTTTAAATCCCCCCCTTCGTCTGTTCTGGTCTTTCCCGTGTGGTCTTTTCCAAGCTAGCAGCAGTTTCTTCGTCAGCTTCAGGTTTCTGAGCGTACGGATTTTTTTTAACTCACAGCCCACGTTTTTAGGGCAGGAGGATAAAGTTTGTTCTGTGTCAAGTGAACAGAAGGAGCAGAGGAGCCTCTGGAAGGATTAGGTAGCAGAACAGCTGCAGAGGATCATGTGTGGGGCGATGGATTTAGCTTTTCAAGGACCCCAGTTGCCATTTTAGGGAGTCCAGTTTGCCATTCCATCACTGTTTAGGGCTCGTAAATGGGCAAAGGAACAAGATTTAGATGCAGTCTCAGCTGATAAGCTTTGGGACTGCTTTTACTGCCTGCAGGGATGCAGTTTTCCCTGGCTGCTCCAAAGCAGCGCATCCACGAGCCTCCTCATTCCGTCTTGGCCACATTTATGATCCCTTGTTTCTGTGTTGTCGCAGCACCTTGCAGGGTTTGACCACATTTAACTGAGTGACATCCCCAAAAAACCAAAAACCAGCAGGGCATGTTTTCCCACTCATGCCCTGAAGTTAAGCTGGTTTTTAGATTCACTGGTGTTTGAGTGAGCGTGTGCGTTGGCGTTTCCCCTTGGGAAAAGGGTTAATAGGGCAGCTCTCACCTCCTGGCCAGCTGTTTGCAGAAAACTAGTCTCAATTTTAGGATCTTTGCAGACCCTGTGAGACCATGTTCAAATGGCAGGGACTGACCGACTGGTGCAGCAGCAGTGACAGCGTGAGCTTCATTTCTTGTGGAGAGCTTAAAAAAGAGGGGGGGAGGGGAAAAAAACTAAAACAGACTTTAAAAGCTTATTTTGATCTGGTTTTGCCTCCAGTCACCTGGTTGGCACACTGGTGCATGCTAAACCCCTTCTGTTGTGCAGCAAGCGGTCCCGGAGGCGCGCTGCAAGCGTGCTGCTATCGCCAGGCTCCCTGCGCCCGACTGCCAGCCCCGCGCCGAAGCGCTGGGGGTTTGCATTCATCACCAGCCTCTCTCCCGGCCTGGCCAAATGCAAGTTGGTGTACAGAGAATAGCCTGAAAATGTCCTGCCAGCAGAGCCGAAGCCTCCCCCATCTGCCCGCAGCGACTGCGCTGCCAAGATCTCGGAAAGCTGATTTAGCCTTTTCCTGACTTTTTAGCCCTTTTATCCTCATGGCTTTCTAAGATTTACGCTAGTGCTGTTTGCCAGACAACGTGATGAATTTTAAATCTGTCTTAATTTTAAGCGTCTGTACTGCTGTGCAACCCCCAGTTGCTGGTCAGGTTTTGTGGGGGGAGGGGGATTGCCATTTAATTGTTGGGCGTTGTTACCGACAACAAATGGTCTCGTAATAAAATAGGCCTAGGAATTGTGCTTGATTATTCCACTTGTTTCCCCTTTCATTATGATTTTTCCTGGTTAAAGTAAAATCTTCCATTTATCTGACACACACTCGTGTACCACCCTGAAAATTATTCCTGCCTTCTCTCTGCTCCTTTAAGGTGAACTTCCATTTGGCTTTGGCCTGCTTCCAGATCTCTGTTCTAGCTCAGATTTGCTTCTGCTAATTCTTGATGAGTAGATGAGAGGAGTATTAAATAGATCTAGTGAAAAATGACCGTCACTAGTGTAGATGACTTTCCTCTAATTAAAAATTGTAGCGGAAATGAATAAGCTTCTCTCGAGGCTGTGCCGGAGTCGATGCTGAGCCCAGCGCTATTCATCAGTGATGTGCGAAGTCTGGTATGTGAAAGAATGTCCCAGAAACTTAGGGACCTCGGAGGATGCTGGTAAAAGGGACGGGGGAGTTTCTAACAGCAGTGTATTCGTCTGGCCTAGATTTAAATCTGTTGGCATGGACCAAAAAGCTGAATCTGCTGTCCTTGACTTTTATACCCGTGCTACGTAGGCATTCAGTGCCAAAGCAGAGTTTTCCAAGCAGAAGGGCTTGGGTGATGTGGTACCCAACAGATCCTACCTCCGGCATCTTTGCTTTGATGTGCAGCGTAGACTTTTCCAGTCTGGACCAGAAATTCTCTCTCCTGTGCAGCCAGCCAGCAGAGATAATCATTACTAACCCGAGTACGTTCCCTTTAAACTTTCTCTCGCAATGAATCAAAATTTTCCAGCAGGAAATGAAAGCAAAACACTTCATCTAAAAATTCCTCATCAGCTCTAGTCACTAGACCAGAACAATAGTGATTACACTCAGTTACACGGTACGAATTCCCAGCGCTGCTGCGTCCCGGGATCACGACGTGCCATCAAACGGAGAACAGGGAGAGCAGGTGTACATTAATATCTCCGTTTGGTACGCGAGGAGATGGGGGTTTGTGGATGTTAAGCAGCTTCTGCAAAGCTTCATGGCAAGGCAGTGTCAGAGGCAGAAATAGGAAACCAGATCCAGGGCCTGTGATTTTTCTGGTCTGGCCACTGAAGCATGCAGCCCTAACGAAAACCAGGAGAAAGCCATGTGTCTGCAGCTAACGAATCCCATCACTTTCTTAGGTTTACTGCTATTAACCCCAGAGGTGTTAGACATGTACAAAATTTGCTCTTTCATAGAGAGGACGGTCGCCGTTTAAAAACTCGCGACAACTTTAGGTCGCTGAGGGGGGGTTTTGTTTGCATTGTCTGAACATATGATTGTTCCCTTGTAGGAATGGCAGAGCACCAGCCGCGCAGCAACGGTGAGAGAGACTGACGTTCCTATGAGTCCCTTCTGGCTCCTTCTCCACAATGGCTGGTGCCTCTGCATATTCATTGGATGGTAATGCAGGATGTCGAGAGCGGCGGTAGAGTTTGGCTGGATCCCGTTGTGTTTTTCTTCTGCTGGTTGAGACTTTGAATCACCATGACAACGCTGTGACACTTCCAGCAACCCGTCGCCCGCAGACCAGGGGTGGGCTGGGGGTGGGTGAGAAGGTCAATGGTTGAGTCCAAGGGGATCAGAAGTTGCGCCTGCAGCGAAACGACTGTAGAAAAGCCGTCGGCACGACAAGAAGATGAAATTCCCCTTCTATTGGCTTCTCGTTAAGCAGGCACAGTAACAGTTTTTTTCAAGAGACTCGCTATAAAAACTCTTTTGGTTATGGCTACTGATCCAACGAGATTGGGCGCGCAGCGACTTTTGAACTCATGACTGGATATACGATGTTGCGGAATGGGGGAGTGGGGAACGGAGGCCAGCCGTGGGTGTTGAGATGGTCCAGTCGGATACGGCTCACCTGGCTTAGTTTCACCCTCTTCGTTATCCTCGTCTTCTTTCCCCTCATTGCCCACTACTACTTAACCACCATCGATGACGCCGACGATGCCGGCAAGCGCATCTTTGGCCCTCGGACCGGCAACGAGCTGTGCGAGGTGAAGCATGTGCAAGACCTGTGCCGTATCCGCGAGTCGGTCAGCGAGGAGCTGCTCCAGCTGGAGGCCAAGCGGCAGGAGCTCAACAGCGAGATCGCCAAGCTCAACTTGAAGATCGAGGCCTGCAAAAAGAGCATTGAAAATGCCAAGCAGGACCTGCTGCAGCTGAAAAACGTCATCAGCCAGACCGAGCATTCCTACAAAGAGCTGATGGCTCAGAACCAGCCCAAGCTCTCCCTGCCCATCCGGCTGCTGCCAGACAAAGACGATGTGACCTTCCCCCTGCCAAAATCCAACCGGAACTGCAGGCTACACAACTGCTTTGACTACTCGCGCTGCCCGTTGACGTCTGGCTTTCCAGTCTATGTCTACAACAGTGACGATTACCCTTTTGGTAGCTCCTTGGACCCTTTAATTAAACAAGCCTTTGAGGCGACTGTCAGAACTAACGTTTATGTTACTGAAAATGCAAATATTGCTTGTGTGTATATAATTTTAGTGGGAGAAATGCAAGAGCCCGTAATGCCAAAACCTACTGAACTAGAGCAACAGTTGCACTCTTTGCCATATTGGAGGACTGATGGACATAACCATCTCATCATCAATTTGTCGAGGAAATCGGAAACCCAGAACTTCATTTACAACATCAGCACGGGGCGCGCCATGATTGCCCAGTCCACCTTTTACGATGTGCAGTATCGACCGGGGTTTGATATTGTGGTATCGCCTCTGGTCCATGCTATGTCTGAACCCAACTTCCTAGAAATCCCGCCCCAGGTGCCAGTCAAGCGTAAATACCTGTTTAGTTTCCAGGGGGAGAAGATCGAGTCTCTCCGATCTAGCTTGCAGGAGGTTCGCTCTTTCGAAGAGGAAATAGAAGGCAATGCCCCAGCTGACTACGACGATCGGATCATCACCACCTTGAAGGCTGTTCAGGACAGCAAGTTGGACTTTGTTTTGGTGGAGTTCACGTGTAAGAACCAGCCTAAGGTGAGTCTGCCCACTGAGTGGGCTCTGTGTGGAGAAAGGGATGACAGGCTAGAGCTACTGAAGCTATCTACTTTTGCACTGATAATCACCCCGGGGGACACCCGTTTAGTGATCTCCGCCGGGTGTGCCATGAGACTGTTTGAGGCTCTGGAAGTTGGAGCCATCCCGGTGGTTCTCGGAGAGCAAGTTCAGCTACCCTATAACGATGTGATCCAGTGGAACGAGGCAGCGTTAATCATACCAAAGCCACGTATCACAGAAGTGCACTTTCTTCTGAGAAGCATTTCTGACAACGATCTCCTTGCCATGAGGAGGCAGGGCCGCTTCTTGTGGGAGACCTACTTCTCCACCTCTGACAACGTGTTCAGCACAGTCTTAGCCATCATAAGGACTCGAATCCAAATCCCAGCTGCTCCTATCCGAGAAGAAACTGCCGTGGAGATTCCCCATCGGTCTGGCAAAGCTGCTGGTACAGACCCCAATATGGCAGACAACGGTGACCTGGACTTGGGGCCTGTGGAAACTGAACCACCCTATGCATCTCCCAAATATCTCCGCAATTTCACCCTCACTGCAATGGACATCTACAGGAATTGGAATTCTGCTCCGGGGCCTTTCCACCTCTTCCCCTACACTCCCTTTGACCCTGTTTTACCATCAGAAGCAAAATTTTTGGGGTCTGGGACTGGATTTCGACCGATTGGTGGAGGAGCAGGTGGCTCCGGCAAGGAGTTCCAGGCTGCCTTGGGTGGCAACATCCCCCGGGAGCAGTTCACAGTAGTGATGTTGACTTATGAGCGGGAGGAAGTGTTGATGAACTCCCTAGAAAGGCTCAATGGTCTCCCGTACTTAAATAAAGTTGTGGTAGTGTGGAACTCTCCCAAGCTTCCCTCCGAGGATCTCTTGTGGCCAGACATTGGCGTCCCAATCATGGTAAGAATGATGTAGCTACTATGGTCTTGCCTTCTGGTGGGGTTCAAGTTGGCTGTAGCTCTTCTGCAGTGTGTCAGCTCAGTGTAAGTCATCTAGGACAGCCTTCATCTCCAGTGTTTGTAGAAGTCTCTACCTTTATCAGCGGAGAAAAACAGGGAGATGACAGGTATGACTCATCTTGACCCATTTTAGGTGTTTCTGTGAGAATGCCATGGCTGGTGCTCAGCGGCGGACGGCTGCGCTCTGCAGACGTGGCAACGCAGACGATACGAAATGCTGTCATGAGAGAAGTCATTCAGTGGCCTTTGGGTTATGACATGCAGGAGCTGAGACGCACGAGAGCCTAAATTGTAAAAATAGGGGATCTTTAGGTGTTTAGCACCCACAAACCAGGAATTGCTCGTATGGAGCCTAGTATGAATCTCCGGGCTTCGAGTGAGAGTTTATTGAAAATCTTCTTTAGGCTCCTTAAGTGCCACACTGTGAGGGCAGTTGGCACCTTTTAAGTACCAAACTAGTGACTGCTGCTGCACTTGACCAGATAAATCGGTTACAGAAACAAAAGAGGGAACCACTGAAGCTGTGCCTAATGCAAGGGCTTCGCAAGTGATTTACCCCTTTGTATTACAAGGGATAGCAGAGAAGGAAATAAAAGCCAAGGCCAGCATGCCCATAACAGCTTCCATGCTCCAAAGGTTGTAATTGGGTTTTGCTTAGCTTTGGGTTGATTATATTTTGCCCCAGCCGAACTGAAGAAGCAACTCCTTCAAAGTTCATTCATTTTCACGCCCAGCGACTCACTTGCATGTGGGCAGTGTTGCTTGTAAGGAGTTAATTCTCCCTAGATTATTATTTATGCATGTGTTTATTTTAGGACTCCTGCCATCCCAGCATAGCTTTCTGCACCGGCCATTGTCAGCAATCAACAGTAAATATGAGTCTCGACCTACCCTTGTAAAGAGAACACGGGCATAGGGCCCCTGTGAAGCAACACTGTTGTCTGAATCTGGTCATGTTTAGGGGACAAATGGAAGGATAATGCCTTACAAATTAGGGAAGGGAAAAATAAAAGCGGGAGATGGTGCTTAAGTACGCAAACTGCGTGTGGTTTATGTGACAGGATGCTACTAAGCTTAATAGCACTGTGAGCTTTATGCTTCATGCAAAGAGATTCATTGATTTAATATTTCATTTTATTATTATTGTGATGAATAAATCCTTCTGCTCACATTTAAAAACCCTTGTGGTCCAGGGACAATGAGGAGAGAAAATTGCTTGGATAATTGCAAAATAATCTTTCACATTAGTCCTGTTGAATGCCTGAATTCTACAAAATCTTTGCATTGTGTCTCCTGAAAAACTGCGTACTCCTTCAGAGCTGAAGAGTGGGAATTGTTCTCCTTGGAGTTGCTAATGGGTGTTATTTGTGCAAGAAAAATATGGTTCTGTTGATGGAATTTAATGCCTTGTTTTACTCTGCTCTCATCTGCACATCTGTTGTGTTGGAGGCCCGCTGGCTTTTTGGGGGACGGTGACACACACGAGCTGCCGCGTGTCGCCTTCGAGCCGCGGGCTGGGGTTTGTGTGCTCTGGGGGATGATCGGTTCCGCGTGGTTCTAGAGGAGGAAACGCTTCTGTGTCCGCCTTGGGATGGTGGGTGGTAGCGCAGCGAGTTTCTGCTGGGGTCCTTTCCAAAGGAGCACGTTGGTCTGATAATAGGTATGCTTGCTTCCCATTTTTCTAAATCCCATTTTTTAAGAGCTCAAGTCTCTTTGGGATCTCTCGTAGGATCTTAACCCTCTGCAACCTCCAGGCATCCATCCCGCCAAAGGGGTACCAGTCTCCAGACTGGGTGCTTAAATCACAACGGGTGTCTGTAGTATCCCCCTGTATGGATGGTTTAGTGCTGTAATGATAGGAAAAGTGGGCGTCACCAGACAGTGACAGATCCTAGGATCTTCTGTGGAAAAGGTCAAGAACTTGGGGAGCAGAGGTGAGGCTCCGTTTGGGACGCGCTAGCCAGGGGAAGAAGCAGGTGGATACATGGGCTTGGCAAGAAACACAAGCCCTTACGATTGCTGATGTTGAAAGAAACTGTGGAGCTGTGAATCTGGTTTCCTTACGGGAAGAAAAAAGGGTCTTTTGATGAGGAATATCCAATTCTCTCAGATCTCGAAGCAGCGCTGTATCTCGATGCAACGAACAACCTTCCCAGTAACATTGGGGTACAGGGAATTGCATTGAAGTCCCAAAGCACAGAGCTCTGCAGAGGAAATTTGGGGGGTAGAGAAGCAGACTGGGACAGATTTGGGTCTCCCCGCTTTCCGATTGAAGCAGGTCCAGGCACTGTATGAGTGCGAGGAGCAGCACAAGAGCAGCAGCGGGAGCCGTGATTGAAGCATCCAAAGGTTATTAAAGTAAATCACAGCATCATGAGACAAAGCAACGTCTGTAGGGCTGAAAGAACCCTTGGAGACATAATCTGCTCCTAAGTCCCTTGGAAACATAACCCTTGGAAATACAGTGTAGTCCAAAGTCCCACCAAGGGGCTGCTTTCATCCAAAACAGGTTGTGTTTTTTCTTTTCCCTGGTGGGCTGGGAGTTAGTCAAGAGCAAAGCTTGAAACTGTGTTGGGTCTCTGAATCTTTCATGGATAATGAGATAAACAGGGCTACAGAATTTATTTGATTTTTTCAAAACTTTTGCTTAGATAGAGATTTCCTGTGAAGGCATAATTTAGTAAAAAATCAGTTTTCTTAGCAGCACAGGAGTCTGATAACGTATTCTGGCCCCGCACTGAGCTTGAAGTGACTAGGTGCAAATATAATTTAATGTGAAGGTGTGTGTGTAGTCGTTCAGGGCTGCCCCTGGAACAGATGTAGGTAGATTACCCTCTAATTTAAAGTGCCTTTGTGCTGGAGTTGAGCTGTAAAAACTGTTCCCATCTCACGTTCAATAGTATCGCAGCAAAAACCAAAGGTTGTAAGTGAGAGTCTTGTTTGTGCAAGATTAAAAACTTGCATCTCTAGCGCTTCATTAGGAGAACTTCCCCAGACAGAACGTGGAGAGCGTGGTCCTACCAGCACCAGCCACGACATTGCATGACTTTTTACAAGAGCCTGCAGTCATAGGACAAGGGGTAATGGGTACAAATTGAAATCAGGGAGGTTTAGATTAGATATCAGGAAGAAATTCTTCACAGAGAGGGTGGTGAGGCACTGGAACAGGTTGCCCAGAGAAGCTGTGGATGCCCCATCCCTGGATGTCTTCAAGGCCAGGCTGGATGTGGCTTGGAGCAACCTGGTCTAGTGGAAGGTGTCCCTGCCCATGGCACGGGGGTTGGAACTAAATGATCTTTGAGGTCCCTTCCAACCCTAACCATTCTATGATTCTATGATTGCAACCCCTGGTTACCTTCTGAGCACCTCCCTGCGACGTTCACGCGGCGCTGGTGCATCCCTCGAGGCGTCTGCAGCATCTGGCAAAGTCATGTTGTACTCAAGGGGCTAAAAACTGCCCAGACACTGACCCCTGCCAGTGGTTGAGCTCCACTCCCTTGTAGTGAGGGGAAGAGCCCTCCTGTACATGGCATTCCTAGGATCGTGGAGTGGGTTGAGTTGGAAGGGACCTCAAAGCCCACCCAGTGCCACCCCCTGCCATGGGCAGGGACACCTTCCACTAGACCAGGTTGCTCCAAGCCTCATCCAGCCTGGCCTTGGACACTTCCAGGGATGGGGCATCCACAGCTTCTCTGGGCAACCTGTCCTAGTGCCTCCCCACCCTCTCTGGGAAGGATTTCTTCCTTATATTTAGCCTAAATCTGCCTACTTTCAATTTAAACCCGTTGCCCCTGTCTAAGTCATATCATTGCTGAAGTCCCCAGCTCGGTGCTGCTCAGAGCTCACCAGCGAGTGCCGCTGCTGTTTCCGTACTTACAGGGAAGAAAAGGGGAAAGGAATTTGGATTAAATCTGCTCTGAACAGGTGGAAGGACTGCACTGGGGTTTGGGTGAAATGGAGATACTTGGCTGCTGCTCCAGCACTGCCCCTGCACCCACAGTAATCTTGGAAAGATTTCCAGTGGTGGAATAAAGGAGTCATTAAAGAGAAGATCTGGCCTGATTTTAGGATAGAGCCTTCCAGCTTCCCCTTTCAGCATCTCCATGCTCGGGGATTTTGAAATAGTGTACAGGCAATGACAGGAGCAACCTCACTCTTTGCTTTGCAATTCCTTGACAGCATTTTCATCCACATGAATAAAAGTGAAAGAGAAACAAATGAAACAAAACATTCGGGCAACCACACATCCAGCCCATGCGAATGGTAATAAGATGCACCCAGGAAGATTCAGATCCTGCTGTGCTTTGCAGCGTGCTCGGCAGCGATGTGCTGCTGCTTTTCGGCTGCTGTAGGGCACTTGCTTGCAATTTCTCAGCAAAACTTGGAGCACAGAGCCCAGTCTAGATGCTGAATAAACCCAGAACGCAGCTTTAGCAGCTCTTCAGGTCCTCCAGGGCTGATTCACCGGCTGTCTTCCACGCAGCTCTGAGCAGGACATCGGTTGGGGCAGGGGGACAGGATTAATTTCCCTCTTCCTGCTCTGGTTTTAATCCTAGACATTTAAAAGAATGAATTGAGTTTGAACAGCCAGAGTTAGCTAGAGAGAGTTTGTTTTAATGTCTTTAATGCATGTTGCAGAAGGCTGCCAGTGCGGCGTGTGCCCTCGGTTTGGTGGGGAAGGCACAAAGCCCCAAGCAGTGAGGTGATTAAGCTCTGGAGCAGCTTGCACTCAAACAGAGCAGATCCTCTAATGCAGCAATTAAATTACCCATTTCCCTTTCAGAAACTTCCTTAAAGCCCCCCAGGAGTTGCATTCCAAGCCAGGAAAACAAACTGTGCGCTCAGCAGCCTCCCCTTACCTCCTCTCCTACCCACATTTCTCAGCCTGTGTGTCATGCCCTGGAGATGGGAGGAGACTGGGAAAGGGAAGGCTGAGCTCAGGAACACCCTAGATTTGGTTAATCTGGAGTAAAAAAATAATCCTGGCCCACCGTATGCACCCTCTGCCATTCCACTCCAGCACTGTGGGGTCAGTCTGTCTCTTAAACCAGACAAATACACATTTTTAATCCTTTTTTTGCTTGTCTTAAGTATCATTAGGATAAAGCGTCTCATTTTTAAGTAAAGGAGAGAGAGGAACTGCTGCTTTCAAACTGCCGGGGCTTAGTCCTGTGTTGCCAGAGGAGCTTTCTCTGCTTGCCAGAGACCGCAGAGGTCCGAGCAACACCAGAAGAAGGTGTGTGGAAAACAGACAGCTTCCTCGGGACAACTGCTTCACCTCTTTACAGGGATGTTGGAACCTGGAACAGTGATTTCCAAACGACGTTGCTTTTATTTCTCAGGGCTTGCCATGTTTCTTCTCCTCTCCTGAGCCCTTCGCAGGCAGCCCAGGGTGGCTGCTGGCATTGCTGGTCTCAAATCCATCACGTGGGATGCATGGGTTGGGTGTGGTGGCTCAGTCACCCACCTGCAAGCTTCCAACAATGAGGTTTCATCTAAGATTTGAGCTGCTTGGGCAGTGTATGTGGGAGGCAGAGGACGAGTGAGATTTATCCTCATTAGCTGATAATCAATATTTTTTTCCAGCCCGAAGTTGGGATGTGTTGCTGGGGGAGGTGGGTTGGATCAGGATTATCCAGTTGTGTCGTGGTTTTAGGTGGAGCTGGTGTAACATCTCTCCCGCTTTCCCAGCAACGACTGGCTTTTGGTTGGGTTCACTTGGAAGCCCAAGGGCTTTGTGCTGCCCATGTCATGCGTTGAGCATTGCCGATGAACCCAGCTGAGCTGTCAAAGGGCTTCTCACATCTGGGGCTAAACCCTACTCAGCCCAAACCAGTATTTTCACAACCTGTGCTCATGTTCTAGGAAATTACAGCCTGAACAACTAACTGCTCTGTTTATCTGGGCGCGTGCGGGTCCTTCAGTGACAGAGCTGTGGCTGGAAAAGCCCTGCAGCAGTTTGGTTTCTCCTCTTCCTCCGGGGTTAGGTGGTGTGTGCTTGTAGGCATTTCTGAGCAATTTAGCTGGGTTCACTGCCAACACCAGCTCCTGTGGCTTTCAGCGGTGACTAATCCTTCCCTTCAGCTTTGTCATAGACTAAGTAGCTGGCTTTGATCTCTGCAGCCAGTTCCAGTGGCGTAAGGTCCTTTTCTGCTGGCTTGGTGGCCGGCTGAGAAAGTTCATACAATGGAGCTGCTTGTTTAAAAAGGAATAATCTTTGGAAAATGTCTAATCCGGAAGCATTGCTGCATCTGCAGCAGTGGCTGGTTGGCCGCGGTGGCGCTCGGAATGCCACTTGTTAATCGGAGCAGACCCGGGGAGCGGGGGGAATGCCGTTGTGACTTTCCCTCCGGTTTGGGTAGTGTCCGTACAGCCGTGCTGTGCTGAGCTCGCAGCTGGCAGATGGGTGCCTTAGGTTTGCACGTCCTTTCTACTGGGAAGGTGCTTTGGTATCTCCATTTCAAGGAGCACAATGGGGTCCCCAAGTGATGCTTCTGGCTAAGAATCACAGAACGGTTTGGGT